>NW_025421811.1:0-143447 GCF_011764305.1 Mustela putorius furo
TTGGACAATGGAATGGGCAGAATCCATGGATTGGTAGGCACAGTCCTAATGTGTGGCTCAGGGTCCCCAGCCCTGGATGGTGTGTGGCCCAGGACTTCGAGGACAGAAGTCTGAAAACAACAAACTCAGATTATGTTTGGGGAAGTAGGTATGGCAGGCCTGATGTACAAAACCATCGAGAAGACATCTTTCAGAGATATGAAGTAGTGCGAGTCTGAGGCCGCTTGCTCAGGCTTTGTCTCTGGATTTTGTATCAGAGATGGCTGTGGAAAAATGTGGTCGAGGCGGACTGCAGGGCCATGGATCGAATCTTGACCGACTCTGTGGGATGTGTGCCGCGCGCGATCCAATTGTTTTTCATGTCAATCTGTTGGAGTGGGAGGAACTCCTTTTCAGGGTTGTTACCTCGAGGTTGTCCCACCAAGAGCCGAATTCCAAAGCAGTGCCCTGAGGAAGACACAAGGACGACCGAACTCTGGTTAAAAATAGGGTCCTAGGGCATGGCAAGCCCAATATGCTTGTCTCTCCCATCCAGCCACTGAGAGGCCTTACCTGAGGACTGGGCTCAGGGTGGAGGGTCACCAATGTGTGTTTGCCACCTTATGTGGCTTTTTTGCTCGCGAGCAATGGCGGGGCCACATTGGACACACTGGTATCCACTACACTGAACATTATACAACTAGTCCTACCACAAGGTTTCTTGCCATCAGGGAAAGAGTTCTGATTTCTGGCATCATTTTTCAAACATGGGCAGTGCAGTGATTGGAGATAAAGGTCTAGGTTCTAAATCCTGAAAATCCGAGGCTGGGAAAGAGATAACGGACCTAAGGCAATGGCTGGTCCGATGTGCTCAGTGAGCGGACCAGCTGTATGGGTTCGGGCCAGGAGGTCCAGGCTCAGCCTCTGTCACAAAGGGCATTATTGCCCAGGTCAGCCTATATATTTGGGGTTACAGCCAAGTGGCGTGCGTTCAGGTTGATCTTCATTTGGGGTTTTCTTTCTTGGGTAGCCCCAGAAAGGCAATGTTTTTCTTCTGGAGGGTCAAGGCAGAGTGCTGCGTGCCATTATATTATTCTGGATTGCAAAACTGGAGGGCTTGTGGGCCATTAGTCTGAGGATGGAAGTCTGAGGACACAAAGCTAGGCTTAGGTTTCTGGGTGAGGACATGGCAGGCACAATCTACAGATCTGAACCGAGATCTTCGTGCATCTGAAGTCAGGTGAGGATCAGAAGATCGCTCAGGTTGGACCTTAAGTCCCTGAGGGCCACTTCATGAACAAGCGGGGGGGGGATCAGGAGGCCATGGGTGTGTTTTCTCACGATCGGGAAGTTAGTTGTGAGAAGCTCCCAACTTTCAAAGATTCTTTCTGCAGGACAATTGAGACCTGTTGGTTGGCTCCAGGCTGACGATTCCGAGCAGGGTTCTAAGGATGGATGGCTGGGTAGCCCACCTCGCATTCCAATTGTCTCCCTAAAGCAACAAGACAAGTTAGATCTGCTGGATCTCGCAGAGCAACCGAATACGCTGAGTTGAAATGGGGACTCTCCTGTGGATGGGTCCTAATGTGTGTTTTGGTCTATGGATTACCTTGGAATGACGCGGCGTGGCACGGGGGCCATGAAAGGGTTCTCTAAACAGAGGGCTTTGACATCACTCCCACGTGCAAGTTTCCCATGGGTAGATGAGATTGTTCTTCTGGGGGTTGAGTAGTCAAGAAACAGCCATATGCTGGTTACTGAAATCCAGGCCTCTGAGGAGAGATGCCTGGAAAACCAAAGCAATGGATCCGATTAGGGCCTAGGGGCCTGTTCGTTCCTTTTTACCTCTGGGGATCATCAGTCTACAAGTCTGAGTGCAGGTAGGTTCTCAGATGGGCTCAGATTGCTTCTGTTTGTCCTGGGAAGCCACCACTATTGGGATGGCCTCAGGGACTTGGGATGTTTTATCATTTTAGTTAGGGTTGTGGCCCATTGGAATGGGCAACATTACAATTCCCTTGGAGAGGGCAAGCACAGTCGTCAGGTTTGGCTCCAGGGGCCTGAGCCTGTGGGGTGTAGGCCAGGGCTGTTTGGACAGTTGTCTGAAACACAAAGTCGGTTATGTTTCGGGACATAGGTATGGCAGGACTGATCTACAGACCATGAGGAGAACATTTCGGGATATGAAAAAAGGGCGAGTGTGAGGCTCTTGTTCAAGTTTTTGTCTCTGGATATCGTGTCACTCATGGTCGTGAATTTCCAGGTGACTTCATGGGAAATGGACGAGTCTTACTCTCTGGGGGTTTGGCCCCGTCCAAAGAGTTTGGGGGACATTCTGTGGGATGGAAGAATTCCGTTGTTCTGTTGTGATGATTTTTTTGTTTTTTGTTTTTCAACCTCAGGTGTCCCACCAAATGAGGGATTCCAGAGTAGAGCCCTGGGGAGGGGCCCGAATGGACAAACCAGAAATCTGGTTAAAAATTGGGGCCTAGGGACATGCCAAGCCCATTATGACATCTAATGGTCCAGCCACTGAGAGGACGTACTAGAGGACAGGACTCACGCTGAGGGTCACAATGCGTGGTGTTTATGCCCTCGTTGCACTCAAGAATTGGGCGGGGCCTCAGGCTGAATGCTGGGTTTCTCCTACACTGAACGTGGGGACAACATGCCAACCACAAGGTTTCTTGCCATGGGTAAGGAAGAGTTCTGATTTCTGCATCACAGTCACCCCTGGGCAGTGAATGGAGATAAGGTGTAGATTCTGAAGCCTGAAAACTGAGGTAGGGAAGAGAAGATGACCTAAGGCCATGGCGGGGGTCTGATGTGCTCAGTGTGCGGTCAGCTGTCTGGGTGTTTGGTCACGAGGTGCCGGGCTCAGGTTGTCAGACAGTACATTAGTGCCCAGGTTAGACTATATATTTTTGGGTGCATTCGAGTGCCGTGTATGTTCTTATCTGAAGAACTCTTCAGGATATGAAGAATGAGCGAGTCTGCGGCGCGGGGCTCAGGCTTTTTGTCTCTGGATTTTGTATCAAGCGATGGCCATGGAATGTTGGGGAGGCCTCATGGGGCCATGGACGATTCTTGCTCTCTGTGGATTTGGCCCGATCCCAATTGCTTTTCGTCAATCTGTGGGATGGGAGGACTCCTTTCAGGTTTGTGACCTCTGGTGTCCTACCAAAAAGAGGAATTCCAAAGCAGAGCCCTGGGGAAGAGTGAAGGGACAACCCAAACTCTGGATAAAAATTGGGGGCCTAGGGGCATGGCAAGCCCAGTATGTTATGTCTCTCTATCCAGCCACTGAGAGGCCTTACCTGAGGACTGGGCTCAGGCTGAGGGTCACAATGTGTGTTTGTGACCAATGTGGCCTGCAAGCATGGGGCGGGGCCTCATGGGCCACACTGGTTTCAACCCACTGAACCTTGGACAACTTGCCAACCACAAGGTTTTCTTGCCATGGGGAAAGAGTTCTGATTTCTGCATCATTTCAAACCCGGGCCGTGATTGGAGATAAAGGTCTAGGTTCTGAAGCCTGAAAAACCGAGTTTGAGAAGAGATGACGACCTAAGGCCATGACGGGTCCGATGTGCTCAGTGTGCGGCCATCTGTCAGTGGGTGGGTGGGGCCAGGAGGTCCCGGCTCAGGCTGTGTCAGAAAGGGCATTAGTGCCCAGATCAGCCTATATATTTCGGGGTACAGCCAAATGCTGTGCAGGTTGATCCTCATTGGGGGGTTTCAGGGTAGCCCCCAGAGGGCAATGTTTTTCTTCTGGAGGGCAGGCAGAGTGCTGCATTGTAGGTCTGAATTGCCAAATTGGAGGGCTTGTGGGCCAGTAGTCTGAGGACGGAAGTCTGAGAACCCAAGCTAGGCCTAGGTTTTCTGGGTGAGGATATGGCAGGCAGGCACAATCTACAGTCCTGAATCTAGATCTCGTGCATCTGAAGTCAGGGCGAGGATCAGATGATCGCTCAGGTTGGACCCTCTGTCCCTGAGGGCCCCTTCTTGAAAGGGGGGGGGATCACGAGGCCATGGGGGGTTTTCCGACGATGGGAGTTGTGAGAAGGTTCCCCCAAATGCAAAGATTCTTCTGCCGGACAATGGAGACCTGTTGGTTGGCTCCAGGACAACGATTCCGAGCAGGGTTCTAAGGATGGATGGCTGGGGTTAGCCTACCTCGCATTCTAATTGTTTCCAAGCAACAAGACAGGTCAGATCTGCTGGATCTGGGGGAGCAACCGAGGAGGCTGAGTTTTAAAATGGACTCTCCCGTGGTTGTGACCTAATATGATTTTGTGTCTATGGAGACCTTGGAATGAAGCGGTGGCACTGGGGCCCTGAAAGGGTTCTCCTAAAGAGAGGCTTTCACACAGCTCCATCGTGCAAGTTTCCCCATGTGTAGATGAGATTTGTTTGTTCTGATGGTGAGTCAAGAAACAGCCATATGCTGTTATTGAAATCCAGGCCCCTGAGGAGAGATGCCTCGAAACCAAAGCAATGGATCCGATAGTTGCCTAGGGGCCTGTTCGTTCCTTATTACCTCTGGGGATATCAGTCCAAGGGTCTGAGTGCAGGTAGGTGCTCAGATGGGCTCAGATTGCCCCCCTGTTTGTCCTGGGAAGCCACAAATATTGGGATGGCCTCAGGAATTATGGAGGTGTTTTATCCTCTTAGTAGGGTTGTGGCCATTGGAATGGGCACATACAATTCCCTTGGAGAGGGCAAGCACAGTCTTCAGGTTTGGCCTCAGGGGGCCTGAGCCTGTAGGGTGTGTAGGCCAGAGCTGTTGGGACAGTTGTCTGAAAACAGAAACACGGCTTATGTTTCGGGGTCATAGGTATGGCAGGACTGATCTACAGACCATGAGGAGAACTCTTCGGGATATGAAAAAAGGGCGAGTGTTGGGCTCTTGCTCAAGTATTTATCTCTCTGGATATCATGCCATTCATGGTCATGAAATTCCGGGTGACTTCATGGGAAATGGGCGAGTCTTACTACCTGGGGGTTTGGCCCCAATCCAAAGAGTTTGGGGTCATTCTGTGGGGACGGAATAAGTCCGTTTTTTGTTGTTGTTGTTGTTTTGTATATAGTTTGTTTTCAAACTCAGGGGGTCCCACCCAAATGAGGGATTCCAGAATAGAGCCCTGGGGAGGGGCGATTGGGGCAACCAGAAAAATCTGGTTAAAAATTGGGTCCTAGGGACAGCTAGACTTGGGTTTCAGGGCGAGGGGCACGGCATGAACCCCCTGAAGATCTGTGAAGCAAATATCTCATGCATCTGAATGCATCTGGAGGCCAGAGCGAGGATCAGACGTTGGCTCAGCTTGGATTTTCTGTTCATGACGGGGCCCCTCATAAAGGGAGCCGAATCTCGAGGCCGTGGAGGTTTTCCCCACGTTTGGAGTGGTGGTAGTGATGCCCCCTCCTAGGATTCCTTCTGCGGGACAATTGAGACCTGTTGGACAGCTCCAGGACATCCCATATGGATGAGTGCAGACCAACGTTCAAGGATGGATGCCCTGGGAAGCCCGCCTCGCATTTCCAATTGTCTCCTAGCGACAAGACAGTTTAGATCTGATGGCTCTGCGGGAGCAACCGGGGTGGCTGAGTTGAAATGGACTTTCCTGAGGATGGGGTCTAATGTGTGTTTGTGTCCCATGAGGGCCTTGGAATGGGGGGGGTGTGCACCGGGACCCTGAAGTATTCTCCTAAGCTTTTGACATAGCTCCCATGCACAAGTTTCCTTGTGGAGACGAGGTTTTTTGTTGATGGGTGCCTCAAGGAAAAACACCAATGCTGGTATTGGAATCCAGGTTTTTGAGGGGAGACATGCCTGTAAACCAAAGCAATGGATCCGATTTTGGCCTAGGGTCCTGTCTGGTTCAATCTTCTTCTCTGGGGACCATCCATCTAGGGGTATGAGTGGAGTTAGATGCTCAGCTGGTGACAGACTGACCTTTTTTTTGTCCCGGGCGACCAATACTATTGGGATGGCCCCTCAGAGACTTTGGAGGGTTCTCCTAATTTGTACGATTTTGGACAATGGAATGGGCCAGAAGAATTCCCATGGATTGGGGTAGGCACAAGTCCTAATGTGTGGCTCCAGGGTCCCCAGCCTGGATGGTGTGTGTGGCCCAGGACTTTGAGGACAGAAGTCTGAAAACACAAACTCAGCTTATGTTTGGGGACGTGGGTATGGCAGGCCCCGATGTAACAAACCATGAGAAGACATCTTCAGGATATGAAGATAGTGCGAGTCTGAGGGCGCTTGCTCAAGGCTTTTGTCTCTGGATTTTGTTTCAGAGAGATGGCCGTGGAATGTCGAGGAGGCCTCATAGGCCATGGACGAATCTTGCTCTCTGTGGATTTTTGGCGCGATCCCAATTGTTTTTCGTCAATCTGATTGGATGGGAGGACTTCATTTCAGGGTTGTTATCTCAGGTTGTCCCACCAAAAGAGGAGTTCCAAAGCAGAGCCCTGAGGAAGAGTGAAGGGACAACCCGAACTATTGTTTAAAAATTGGGGCCTAGGGGCATGGCAAGCCCAATATGCTGTCTCTTCATCCAGCCACTTAGAGGCCTTACCTGAGGACGGGGCTAAGGCTGAGGGTCACAATGTGTGTTTGCCACCTATGTGGCTCGCGAGCAATGGCGGGGCCACATTGGACCACACACTGTATCCACTACACTGAACCTTATACAACTAGCCTAACCATAACACAAGGTTCTTGCCATCGCCATCGGGAAAGAGTTCTGATTTCTGCATCATTTTCAAACATGGGCAGTGATTGGAGATAAGGTCTAGGTTCTAAATCCTGAAATCCGAGGCTGGGAAGAGATAACGACCTAAGGCAATGGCTGGTCCGATGTGCTCAGTGAGCGGCCAGCTGTATGGGTGGGGCAGGAGGGTCCAGGCTCAGGTCAGCCTGTGTCACAAAGGGCATTATTGCCCAGGTCAGCCTATATATTTTGGGTACAGCCAAAGTGGCGTGCAGGTTGATCTTCATTGGGGGTTTCTGGGTAGCCCCAGAGAGGCAATTTTTTCTTCTTCTGGAGGGCACAGGCAGAGTGCTGCATTATAATTCTGGATTGCAAATACTGGAGGGCTTGTGGGGCCATTAGTCTGAGGATGGAAAGTCTGAGGACACAAGCTAGGCTTAGGTTTTTCTGCGGTGAGGACGTCATGGCAGGCACAATCTACAGATCTGAACCGAGATCTCGTTGCATCTGAAGTCATGGTGCGAGGATCAGAAGATCGCATCAGGTTTGGACCTTAAGTCCCTGAGGGCCACTGCTAATGAAGGGGTGGATGAAGGGGGGGGGATCAGGAGGCCATGGGGTGGTTTTCTCACGATGGGAGTTGTGAGAGAAGCTCCCAACTTTCAAAAGATTCTTCTGCGCAGGACAAGTTGAAGACTGCTGTTGGTTGGCTCCAGGACAACGATTCCGAGCAGGGTTCTAAGGATGGATGGCTGGGTAGCCCCCACCTCGCATTCCAATTGTCTCCTAGCAACACAAGACAAGTTAGATAGATCTGCTGGATCTCGCCAGAGAGCAACCGAATACGCTTGAGTTGAAATGGACTCTCCTGTGGATGGGTCCTAATCCTTTTGTTTTTTGTTCTATGGAGGACCTTGGAATGAAGCGGTTGGCACGGGGGCCATGAACGGGGTTTCTCCTAAACAGAGGCGCTTTGACATCACTCCCACGTTGCAAGTTTCCCATGTGTAGATGGAGATTTGTTCTGGTGGGTGAGTTCAAGAAGAAAGAAAAAAGCATATGCTTGGTGGGGTATTGAAATACCAGGCCTCTGAGGAGAGATGCCTGGAAACCAAAGCAATGGATCCGATATAGGGGCCTAGGCTGGCCTGTTCGTTCCTTTTTTACCTGGGGAATATCAGTCTACAAGTTGAGTGCAGGTCAGGGCTCAGTTTGTAGGCTCAGATGGGCCCAAGATTGCCCCCCTCACTGTTTGTCCTTGGGGGAAGCCACCACTATTGGGATGGCCTCAGGGACTTTGGAGGTTTATTATTTTAGTAGGGTTGTGGCCCATTGGAAATGGGCACATACACCTGTTCCTTCGTGCTAGAGGGCAAGCACAGTCGTCAGGTTTGGCTAACAGGGGCCATGAGCCTGTATGGGGTGTTGTAGGCAGGGTCCTGTTTTTGGACTTTACAGTTTGTCTGAAAACACAAAGTCGGCTTCTGTTTCGGGACATAGGTATGGCAGGACTAATCTACAGACCATGAGAGTGGAGAACATTTGGGATATGAGAAAAGGGGCGAGTGTGAGGCTCTGTTCAAGTTTTTGTCTCTGGATTTCGTGTTCACTCATTGGTCGTGAAATTCCCGGGTTTCCAGGTGACTTCATGGGAAATGGACGAGTCTTACTCTCTGGGGGTTGGGCCCCGTCCAAAGGAGTTTTGGGGTCACATCTGTGGGAGGGAAGAATTTCCGTGTTGTTCTGTTGTTTTTGATGATTTTTTTGTTTTGTTTTTCAACCTCAGGTGTCCCACCAAATGAGGGGGATTCCAGAGTAGAGCCCTGGGAGGGGGCGAACCCGAATGGACAACCAGAAATCTGGTTAAAAATTGGGGCCTAGGGACACTGCAGAGTGCCAAGCCCATTATGACAATCTAATGGTCCAGCCACTGAGAGGACGTACTCGAGGACAGGACTCACGCTGAGGGTCACAAATGCGGTGTTTTATGCCCTCGTTGCACAGGTCTCAAGAATGCGGGGCCAATGGGCGGGGGCCTCAGGTAGGCGTGAATGCTGGTTTCGTCCTACACTGAACGTTGGACAACATGCCCAACCACAAGGTTTCTTGCCCATGGGTAAGGAAGAGTTCTGAGTTCTGCATCACAGTCACCCACGGGGCAGTGAATGGAGATAAGGTCTTAGATTCTGAAGCCTGAAAACTGAGGTAGGAGATAGAACATGAGAAGATAGACTAAGGCCATGGCGGGTCTGATGTGCTCAGTGTGCGGGTCAGCTGTCTGGGTGTTGGTTCACGAGGTCCGGGCTCAGGTGTTGTCAGACAGTACATTAGTGCCCAGGTTAGACTATATATTTTTGGGTGCATTCGAGTGCCGTGTATGTTCTTATTGAAGAAGAACTCTTCAGGATATGAAGATATGATGAGCGAGTCTTGATGGCGCAGGGCTCAGGCTTTTGTCTCTGGATTTTTGTATCAGCGATGGCCATGGAATGTTGGGGGAGGCCTCATGGGCCATGGACGATTCTGCTCTCTGTGGATTTGGCCCGATCCCAATTGCTTTTCGTCAATCTGTGGGATGGGAGGACTCCTTTCAGGTTTGTTACCTCTGGTGTCCTACCAAAAGAGGAATTCCAAAGCAGAGCCCTGGGGAAGAAGAGTGAAGGGACAACCCAAACTCTCTGGATAAAAATTGGGGCCTAGGGGCATGGCAAGCCCAGTATGTTATCTCTCTATCCAGCCACTGAGAGGCCCTACCTGAGGACTGGGCTCAGGCTGAGGGTCACAATGTTGTGTTTGTGACCAATGTGGCCTGCAAGCATGGGCGGGGCCTCATGGGCCACACTGGTTTTCAACCCACTGAAACCTTGGACAACTTGCCAACCACAAAGGTTTCTTGCCCATGGGGAAAGAGTTCTGATTTCTGCATCATTTTCAAACCCGGGCCGTGATTGGAGATAAGGTCTAGGTTCTGAAGCCTGAAAACCGAGAGGTTTGAGAAGAGATGACGACCTAAGGCCATGACGGGTCCGATGTGGCTCAGTGTGCGGCCATCTGTCTGGGTGGGGGCCAGGAGGTCCCGGCTGTCAGGCTGTGTCAGAAAGGGCATTAGTGCCCAGATCAGCCCTATATATTTCGGGTACAGCCAAATGCTGTGCAGGTTGATCCTCATTGGGGGGTTCAGGGGGTAGCCCCAGAGGGCAATGGTTTTTCTTCTGGAGGGCAGGCAGAGTGCTGCATTGTAGGTCTGAATTGCCAAATTGGAGGGCTTGTGGGCCAGTATAGTCTGAGGGACGGAAGTCTGAGAACCCAAGCTAGGCCTAGGTTTCTGGGTGAGGATATGGCAGGCACAATCTACAGTCCTGAATCTAGATCTCGTGCATCTGAAGTCAGGGCGAGGATCAGATGATCGCTCAGGTTGGACCCTCTGTCCCTGAGGGCCCCCTTCTTGAAGGGGGGGGGGGGGGATCACGAGGCCATGGGGGTTTTCCGACGATGGGAGTTGTGAGAAGGTCCCAAATGCAAAGATTCTTCTGCCGGACAATGGAGACCTGTTGGTTGGCTCCAGGACAACGATTCCGAGCAGGGTTCTAAGGATGGATGGCTGGGTAGCCTACCTCGCATTCTAATTGTTTCCAAGCAACAAGACAGGTCAGATCTGCTGGATCTGGGGGAGCAACCGAGGAGGCTGAGTTAAAAATGGACTCTCCGTGGTTGTGACCTAATATGATTCTGTGTCTATGGAGACCTTGGAATGAAGCGGTGGCACTGGGGCCCTGAAGGGTTCTCCTAAAGAGAGGCTTTCACACAGCTCCATCGTGCAAGTTTCCCATGTGTAGATGAGATTTTGTTCTGATGGTGAGTCAAGAAAAACAGCCATATGCTGTTATTGAAATCCAGGCCCCTGAGGAGAGATGCCTCGAAACCAAAGCAATGGATCCGATAGTTGCCTAGGGGCCTGTTCGTTCCTTATTACCTCTGGGGATATCAGTCCAAGGGTCTGAGTGCAGGTAGGTGCTCAGATGGGCTCAGATTGCCCCTGTTTGTCCTGGGAAGCCACAAATATTGGGATGGCCTCAGGAATTATGGAGGTTTATCCTCTTAGTAGGGGTTGTGGCCATTGGAATGGGCACATACAATTCCCTTGGAGAGGGCAAGCACAGTCTTCAGGTTTGGCCTCAGGGGCCTGAGCCTGTAGGGGGTGTGTAGGCCAGAGCTGTTGGGACAGTTGTCTGAAAACAGAAACACGGCTTATGTTTCGGGTCATAGGTATGGGCAGGACTGATCTACAGACCATGAGGAGAACTCTTCGGGATATGAAAAAAGGGCGAGTGTTGGGCTCTTGCTCAAGTATTTATCTCTGGATATCATGCCATTCATGGTCATGAAATTTCCGGATGACTTCATGGGAAATGGGCGAGTCTTACTACCTGGGGGTTTGGCCTAATCCAAAGAGTTTGGGGTCATTCTGTGGGACGGAAGAAGTCCGTTTTTTTTGTTGTTGTTGTTTTGTATAGTTTTGTTTTTCAAAACTCAGGGGTCCCACCAAATGAGGGATTCCAGAATAGAGCCCTGGGGAGGGGCGATTGGGCAACCAGAAATCTGGTTAAAATTGGGTCCTAGGGACAGCTAGACTTGGGTTTCAGGGCGAGGGCACGGCATGAACCCCCTGAAGATCTGAAGCAATATCTCATGCATCTGAAGTCAGAGCGAGGATCAGACGTTGGCTCAGCTTGGATTTTCTGTTCATGACGGGCCCCTCATAAAGGGAGCCGAATCTCGAGGCCGTGGAGGTTTTCCCACGTTTGGAGTGGTGGGATGCCCCCTCCTAGGATTTCCTTCTGCGGGACAATTGAGACCTGTTGGACAGCTCCAGGACATCCCATATGGATGAGTGCAGACCAACGTTCAAGGATGGATGCCTGGGAAGCCCGCCTCGCATTCCAATTGTCTCCTAGCGACAAGACAGTTTAGATCTGATGGCTCTGCGGGAGCAACCGGGGTGGCTGAGTTGAAATGGACTTTCCTGAGGATGGGTCTAATGTGTGTTTGTGTCCACGAGGGCCTTGGAATGGGGCGGTGGCACCGGGACCCTGAAGTATTCTCCTAAGCTTTTGACATAGCTCCCATGCACAAGTTTCCTTGTGGAGACGAGGTTTGTTCTGATGGGTGCCTCAGGAAAACACCAATGCTGGTATTGGAATCCAGGGTTTTGAGGAGACATGCCTGGAAACCAAAGCAATGGATCCGATTTTGGCCTAGGGTCCTGTCTGGTTCAATCTTCTTCTCTGGGGACATCCATCTAGGGTATGAGTGGAGTTAGATGCTCAGCTGGTGACAGACTGACCTTTTTTGTCCCGGGCGACCAATACTATTGGGATGGCCTCAGAGACTTTGGAGGGTTCTCCTAATTTGTACGATTTTGGACAATGGAATGGGCAGAATCCGCATGGATTGGGTAGGCACAGTCCTAATGTGTGGCTCCAGGGTCCCCAGCCTGGATGGTGTGTGGCCCAGGACTTTGAGGACAGAAGTCTGAAAACACAAACTCAGCTTATGTTTGGGGACGTAGGTATGGCAGGCCCGATGTACAAACCATGAGAAGACATCTTCAGGATATGAAGATAGTGCGAGTCTGAGGCGCTTGCTCAGGCTTTTGTCTCTGGATTTTGTTTCAGAGATGGCCGTGGAATGTCGAGGAGGCCTCATAGGCCATGGACGAATCTTGCTCTCTGTGGATTTGGCGCGATCCCAATTGTTTTTCGTCAATCTGTTGGATGGAGGACTCCTTTCAGGGTTGTTATCTCAGGTGTCCCACCAAAAGAGGAGTTCCAAAGCAGAGCCCTGAGGAAGAGTGAAGGGACAACCCGAAAACTATTGTTAAAAATTGGGGCCTAGGGGCATGGCAAGCCCAATATGCTGTCTCTCTTCATCCAGCCACTTAGAGGCCTTACCTGAGGACTGGGCTAAGGCTGAGGGTCACAATGTGTGTTTGCCACCTATGTGGCTCGCGAGCAATGGCGGGGCCACATTGGACACACTGGTATCCACTACACTGAACATTATTATACAACTAGCCTACCACAAGGTTTCTTGCCATCGGGAAAGAGTTCTGATTTCTGCATCATTTTCAAACATGGGCAGTGATTGGAGATAAGGTCTAGGTTCTAAATCCTGAAATCCGAGGCTGGGAAGAGATAACGACCTAAGGCAATGGCTGGTCCGATGTGCTCAGTGAGCGGCCAGCTGTATGGGTGGGGCCAGGAGGTCCAGGCTCAGCCTCTGTCACAAAGGGCATTTATTGCCCAGGTCAGCCTATATATTTTGGGTACAGCCAAGTGGCGTGCAGGTTGATCTTCATTTGGGGTTTCTGGGTAGCCCCAGAAGGCAATGTTTTTTCTTCTGGAGGTCAGGCAGAGTGCTGCATTATAATTCTGGATTGCAAAACTGGAGGGCTTGTGGGCCATTAGTCTGAGGATGGAAGTCTGAGGACACAAGCTAGGCTTAGGTTTCTGGGTGAGGACATGGCAGGCACAATCTACAGATCTGAACCGAGATCTCGTGCATCTGAAGTCATGGTGAGGATCAGAAGATCGCTCAGGTTGGACCTTAAGTCCCTGAGGGCCATTTCATGAAGGGGGGGGGGGGGGATCAGGAGGCCATGGGTGTTTTCTCACGATGGGAGTTGTGAGAAGCTCCCAACTTCAAAGATTCTTCTGCAGGACAATTGAGACCTGTTGGTTGGCTCCAGGCTGACGATTCCGAGCAGGGTTCTAAGGATGGATGGCTGGGTAGCCCACCTCGCATTCCAATTGTCTCCTAGCAACAAGACAAGTTAGATCTGCTGGATCTCGCAGAGCAACCGAATACGCTGAGTTGAAATGGACTCTCCTGTGGATGGGTCCTAATGTGTTTTTGTCTATGGATACCTTGGAATGACGCGGTGGCACGGGGGCCATGAAGGGTTCTCCTAAACAGAGGCTTTGACATCACTCCCACGTGCAAGTTTCCCATGTGTAGATGAGATTTGTTCTGGTGGGGGTGAGTCAAGAAACAGCCATATGCTGGTACTGAAATCCAGGCCTCTGAGGAGAGATGCCTGGAAACCAAAGCAATGGATCCGATTAGGCCCTAGGGGCCTGTTCGTTCCTTTTTACCTCTGGGGATATCAGTCTACAAGTCTGAGTGCAGGTAGGTTCTCAGATGGGCTCAGATTGCTTCTGTTTGTCCTGGGAAGCCACCACTATTGGGATGGCCTCAGGGACTTTGGAGGTTTATCATTTAGTAGGGTTGTGGCCATTGGAATGGGCACATACAATTCCCTTGGAGAGGGCAAGCACAGTCGTCAGGTTTTGGCTCCAGGGGCCTGAGCCTGTGGGGTGTGTAGGCCAGGGCTGTTTGGACAGTTGTCTGAAACACAAAGTCGGCTTATGTTTCGGGACATAGGTATGGCAGGACTGATCTACAGACCATGAGGAGAACATTTCGGGATATGAAAAAAGGGCGAGTGTGAGGCTCTTGTTCAAGTTTTTGTCTCTGGATATCGTGTCACTCATGGTCGTGAAATTTCCAGGTGACTTCATGGGAAATGGACGAGTCTTACTCTCTGGGGGTTTGGCCCCGTCCAAAGAGTTTGGGGACATTCTGTGGGATGGAAGAATTCCGTTGTTCTGTTGTTGATGATTTTTTTGTTTTGTTTTTCAACCTCAGGTGTCCCACCAAATGAGGGATTCCAGAGTAGAGCCCTGGGGAGGGCCGAATGGACAACCAGAAATCTGGTTAAAAATTGGGGCCTAGGGACATGCCAAGCCCATTATGACATCTAATGGTCCAGCCACTGAGAGGACGTACTAGAGGACAGGACTCACGCTGAGGGTCACAATGCGTGTTATGCCCTCGTTGCACTCAAGAATGGGCGGGGCCTCAGGCTGAATGCTGGTTTCTCCTACACTGAACGTTGGACAACATGCCGACCACAAGGTTTCTTGCCATGGGTAAGGAAGAGTTCTGATTTCTGCATCACAGTCACCCCTGGGCAGTGAATGGAGATAAGGTCTAGATTCTGAAGCCTGAAAACTGAGGTAGGGAAGAGAAGATGACCTAAGGCCATGGCGGGTCTGATGTGCTCAGTGTGCGGTCAGCTGTCTGGGTGTTGGTCACGAGGTCCGGGCTCAGGTTGTCAGACAGTACATTAGTGCCCAGGTTAGACTATATATTTTGGGTTCATTCGAGTGCCGTGTATGTTCTTATCTGAAGAACTCTTCAGGATATGAAGAATGAGCGAGTCTGCGGCGCGGGCTCAGGCTTTTGTCTCTGGATTTTGTATCAGCGATGGCCGTGGAATGTTGGGGAGGCCTCATGGGCCATGGACGATTCTTGCTCTCTGTGGATTTGGCCCGATCCCAATTGCTTTTCGTCAATCTGTGGGATGGGAGGACTCCTTTCAGGTTTGTTACCTCTGGTGTCCTACCAAAAGAGGAATTCCAAAGCAGAGCCCTGGGGAAGAGTGAAGGGACAACCCAAACTCTGGATAAAAATTGGGGCCTAGGGGCATGGCAAGCCCAGTATGTTATCTCTCCATCCAGCCACTGAGAGGCCTTACCTGAGGACTGGGCTCAGGCTGAGGGTCACAATGTATGTTTGTGACCAATGTGGCCTGCAAGCATGGGCGGGGCCTCATGGACCACACTTGTTTCAACCCACTGAACCTTGGACAACTTGCCAACCACAAGGTTTCCTGCCATGGGGAAAGAGTTCTGATTTCTGCATCATTTTTAGACCCGGGCCGTGATTGGAGATAAGGTCTAGGTTCTGAAGCCTGAAAACCGAGTTTGAGAAGAGATGACGACCTAAGGCCATGACGGGTCCGATGTGCTCAGTGTGCGGCCATCTGTCTGGGTGGGGCCAGGAGGTCCCGGCTCAGGATGTGTCAGAAAGGGCATTAGTGCCCAGATCAGCCTATATATTTCGGGTACAGCCAAATGCTGTGCAGGTTGATCCTCATTGGGGGGTTTCAGGGTAGCCCCAGAGGGCAATGTTTTTTCTTCTGGAGGGCAGGCAGAGTGCTGCATTGCAGGTCTGAATTGCCAAATTGGAGGGCTTGTGGGCCAGTAGTCTGAGGACGGAAGTCTGAGAACCCAAGCTAGGCCTAGGTTTCTGGGTGAGGATATGGCAGGCACAATCTACAGTCCTGAATCTAGATCTCGTGCATCTGAAGTCAGGGCGAGGATCAGATGATCGCTCAGGTTGGACCCTCTGTCCCTGAGGGCCCCTTCTTGAAGGGGGGGGGATCACGAGGCCATGGGGGTTTTCCGACGATGGGAGTTGTGAGAAGGTCCCAAATGCAAAGATTCTTCTGCCGGACAATGGAGACCTGTTGGTTGGCTCCAGGACAACGATTCCGAGCAGGGTTCTAAGGATGGATGGCTGGGTAGCCTACCTCGCATTCTAATTGTTTCCAAGCAACAAGACAGGTCAGATCTGCTGGATCTGGGGGAGCAACCGAGGAGGCTGAGTTAAAATGGACTCTCCCGTGGTTGTGACCTAATATGATTCTGTGTCTATGGAGACTTGGAATGAAGCGGTGGCCTGGGGCCCTGAAGGGTTCTCCTAAAGAGAGGCTTTCACACAGCTCCATCGTGCAAGTTTCCCATGTGTAGATGAGATTTGTTCTGATGGTGAGTCAAGAAACAGCCATATGCTGTTATTGAAATCCAGGCCCCTGAGGAGAGATGCCTCGAAACCAAAGCAATGGATCCGATAGTTGCCTAGGGGCCTGTTCGTTCCTTATTACCTCTGGGGATATCAGTCCAAGGGTCTGAGTGCAGGTAGGTGCTCAGATGGGCTCAGATTGCCCCTGTTTGTCCTGGGAAGCCACAAATATTGGGATGGCCTCAGGAATTATGGAGGTTTATCCTCTTAGTAGGGTTGTGGCCATTGGAATGGGCACATACAATTCCCTTGGAGAGGGCAAGCACAGTCTTCAGGTTTGGCCTCAGGGGCCTGAGCCTGTAGGGTGTGTAGGCCAGAGCTGTTGGGACAGTTGTCTGAAAACAGAAACACGGCTTATGTTTCGGGTCATAGGTATGGCAGGACTGATCTACAGACCATGAGGAGAACTCTTCGGGATATGAAAAAAGGGCGAGAGTGTTGGGCTCTTGCTCAAGTATTTATCTCTGGATATCATGCCATTCATGGTCATGAAATTTCCGGATGACTTCATGGGAAATGGGCGAGTCTTACTACCTGGGGGTTTGGCCTAATCCAAAGAGTTTGGGGTCATTCTGTGGGACGGAAGAAGTCCGTTTTTTGTTGTTGTTGTTTTGTATAGTTTTGTTTTTCAAACTCAGGGGTCCCACCAAATGAGGGATTCCAGAATAGAGCCCTGGGGAGGGGCGATTGGGCAACCAGAAATCTGGTTAAAATTGGGTCCTAGGGACAGCTAGACTTGGGTTTCAGGGCGAGGGCACGGCATGAACCCCCTGAAGATCTGAAGCAATATCTCATGCATCTGAAGTCAGAGCGAGGATCAGACGTTGGCTCAGCTTGGATTTTCTGTTCATGACGGGCCCCTCATAAAGGGAGCCGAATCTCGAGGCCGTGGAGGTTTTCCCACGTTTGGAGTGGTGG
The DNA here is from genome assembly GCF_011764305.1 of Mustela putorius furo. Classification (NCBI taxonomy): domain Eukaryota; kingdom Metazoa; phylum Chordata; class Mammalia; order Carnivora; family Mustelidae; genus Mustela; species Mustela putorius. The sequence continues at coordinate 17,325 of NW_025421811.1, forward strand.
GATGCCCCCTCCTAGGATTCCTTCTGCGGGACAATTGAGACCTGTTGGACAGCTCCAGGACATCCCATATGGATGAGTGCAGACCAACGTTCAAGGATGGATGCCTGGGAAGCCCGCCTCGCATTCCAATTGTCTCCTAGCGACAAGACAGTTTAGATCTGATGGCTCTGCGGGAGCAACCGGGGTGGCTGAGTTGAAATGGACTTTCCTGAGGATGGGTCTAATGTGTGTTTGTGTCCACGAGGGCCTTGGAATGGGGCGCGGTGGCACCGGGACCCTGAAGTATTCTCCTAAGCTTTTGACATAGCTCCCATGCACAAGTTTCCTTGTGGAGACGAGGTTTGTTCTGATGGGTGCCTCAGGAAAACACCAATGCTGGTATTGGAATCCAGGGTTTTTTGAGGAGACATGCCTGGAAACCAAAGCAATGGATCCGATTTTGGCCTAGGGTCCTGTCTGGTTCAATCTTCTTCTCTGGGGACATCCATCTAGGGTATGAGTGGAGTTAGATGCTCAGCTGGTGACAGACTGACTTTTTTGTCCCGGGCGACCAATACTATTGGGATGGCCTCAGAGACTTTGGAGGGTTCTCCTAATTTGTACGATTTTGGACAATGGAATGGGCAGAATCCCCATGGATTGGGTAGGCACAGTCCTAATGTGTGGCTCCAGGGTCCCCAGCCTGGATGGTGTGTGGCCCAGGACTTTGAGGACAGAAGTCTGAAAACACAAACTCAGCTTATGTTTGGGGACGTAGGTATGGCAGGCCCGATGTACAAACCATGAGAAGACATCTTCAGGATATGAAGATAGTGCGAGTCTGAGGCGCTTGCTCAGGCTTTTGTCTCTGGATTTTGTTTCAGAGATGGCCGTGGAATGTCGAGGAGGCCTCATAGGCCATGGACGAATCTTGCTCTCTGTGGATTTGGCGCGATCCCAATTGTTTTTCGTCAATCTGTTGGATGGAGGACTCCTTTCAGGGTTGTTATCTCAGGTGTCCCACCAAAAGAGGAGTTCCAAAGCAGAGCCCTGAGGAAGAGTGAAGGGACAACCCGAACTATTGTTAAAAATTGGGGCCTAGGGGCATGGCAAGCCCAATATGCTGTCTCTTCATCCAGCCACTTAGAGGCCTTACCTGAGGACTGGGCTAAGGCTGAGGGTCACAATGTGTGTTTGCCACCTATGTGGCTCGCGAGCAATGGCGGGGCCACATTGGACACACTGGTATCCACTACACTGAACATTATACAACTAGCCTACCACAAGGTTTCTTGCCATCGGGAAAGAGTTCTGATTTCTGCATCATTTTCAAACATGGGCAGTGATTGGAGATAAGGTCTAGGTTCTAAATCCTGAAATCCGAGGCTGGGAAGAGATAACGACCTAAGGCAATGGCTGGTCCGATGTGCTCAGTGAGCGGCCAGCTGTATGGGGTGGGGCCAGGAGGTCCAGGCTCAGCCTCTGTCACAAAGGGCATTATTGCCCAGGTCAGCCTATATATTTTGGGTACAGCCAAGTGGCGTGCAGGTTGATCTTCATTTGGGGGTTTCTGGGTAGCCCCAGAAGGCAATGTTTTTTCTTCTGGAGGTCAGGCAGAGTGCTGCATTATAATTCTGGATTGCAAAACTGGAGGGCTTGTGGGCCATTAGTCTGAGGATGGAAGTCTGAGGACACAAGCTAGGCTTAGGTTTCTGGGTGAGGACATGGCAGGCACAATCTACAGATCTGAACCGAGATCTCGTGCATCTGAAGTCATGGTGAGGATCAGAAGATCGCTCAGGTTGGACCTTAAGTCCCTGAGGGCCACTTCATGAAGGGGGGGGGATCAGGAGGCCATGGTGTTTTTCTCACGATGGGAGTTGTGAGAAGCTCCCAACTTCAAAGATTCTTCTGCAGGACAATTGAGACCTGTTGGTTGGCTCCAGGCTGACGATTCCGAGCAGGGTTCTAAGGATGGATGGCTGGGTAGCCCACCTCGCATTCCAATTGTCTCCTAGCAACAAGACAAGTTAGATCTGCTGGATCTCGCAGAGCAACCGAATACGCTGAGTTGAAATGGACTCTCCTGTGGATGGGTCCTAATGTGTTTTTGTCTATGGATACCTTGGAATGACGCGGTGGCACGGGGGCCATGAAGGGTTCTCCTAAACAGAGGCTTTGACATCACTCCCACGTGCAAGTTTCCCATGTGTAGATGAGATTTGTTCTGGTGGGTGAGTCAAGAAACAGCCATATGCTGGTACTGAAATCCAGGCCTCTGAGGAGAGATGCCTGGAAACCAAAGCAATGGATCCGATTAGGGCCTAGGGGCCTGTTCGTTCCTTTTTACCTCTGGGGATATCAGTCTACAAGTCTGAGTGCAGGTAGGTTCTCAGATGGGCTCAGATTGCTTCTGTTTGTCCTGGGAAGCCACCACTATTGGGATGGCCTCAGGGACTTTGGAGGTTTATCATTTTAGTAGGGTTGTGGCCATTGGAATGGGCACATACAATTCCCTTGGAGAGGGCAAGCACAGTCGTCAGGTTTGGCTCCAGGGGCCTGAGCCTGTGGGGTGTGTAGGCCAGGGCTGTTTGGACAGTTGTCTGAAACACAAAGTCGGCTTATGTTTCGGGACATAGGTATGGCAGGACTGATCTACAGACCATGAGGAGAACATTTCGGGATATGAAAAAAGGGCGAGTGTGAGGCTCTTGTTCAAGTTTTTGTCTCTGGATATCGTGTCACTCATGGTCGTGAAATTTCCAGGTGACTTCATGGGAAATGGACGAGTCTTACTCTCTGGGGGTTTGGCCCCGTCCAAAGAGTTTGGGGACATTCTGTGGGATGGAAGAATTCCGTTGTTCTGTTGTTGATGATTTTTTTTGTTTTTTGTTTTTCAACCTCAGGTGTCCCACCAAATGAGGGATTCCAGAGTAGAGCCCTGGGGAGGGCCGAATGGACAACCAGAAATCTGGTTAAAAATTGGGGCCTAGGGACATGCCAAGCCCATTATGACATCTAATGGTCCAGCCACTGAGAGGACGTACTAGAGGACAGGACTCACGCTGAGGGTCACAATGCGTGTTATGCCCTCGTTGCACTCAAGAATGGGCGGGGGCCTCAGGCTGAATGCTGGTTTCTCCTACACTGAACGTTGGACAACATGCCGACCACAAGGTTTCTTGCCATGGGTAAGGAAGAGTTCTGATTTCTGCATCACAGTCACCCCTGGGCAGTGAATGGAGATAAGGTCTAGATTCTGAAGCCTGAAAACTGAGGTAGGGAAGAGAAGATGACCTAAGGCCATGGCGGGTCTGATGTGCTCAGTGTGCGGTCAGCTGTCTGGGTGTTGGTCACGAGGTCCGGGCTCAGGTTGTCAGACAGTACATTAGTGCCCAGGTTAGACTATATATTTTGGGTGCATTCGAGTGCCGTGTATGTTCTTATCTGAAGAACTCTTCAGGATATGAAGAATGAGCGAGTCTGCGGCGCGGGCTCAGGCTTTTGTCTCTGGATTTTGTATCAGCGATGGCCGTGGAATGTTGGGGAGGCCTCATGGGCCATGGACGATTCTTGCTCTCTGTGGATTTGGCCCGATCCCAATTGCTTTTTGTCAATCTGTGGGATGGGAGGACTCCTTTCAGGTTTGTTACCTCTGGTGTCCTACCAAAAGAGGAATTCCAAAGCAGAGCCCTGGGGAAGAGTGAAGGGACAACCCAAACTCTGGATAAAAATTGGGGCCTAGGGGCATGGCAAGCCCAGTATGTTATCTCTCCATCCAGCCACTGAGAGGCCTTACCTGAGGACTGGGCTCAGGCTGAGGGTCACAATGTATGTTTGTGACCAATGTGGCCTGCAAGCATGGGCGGGGCCTCATGGACCACACTTGTTTCAACCCACTGAACCTTGGACAACTTGCCAACCACAAGGTTTCCTGCCATGGGGAAAGAGTTCTGATTTCTGCATCATTTTTAGACCCGGGCCGTGATTGGAGATAAGGTCTAGGTTCTGAAGCCTGAAAACCGAGTTTGAGAAGAGATGACGACCTAAGGCCATGACGGGTCCGATGTGCTCAGTGTGCGGCCATCTGTCTGGGTGGGGCCAGGAGGTCCCGGCTCAGGATGTGTCAGAAAGGGCATTAGTGCCCAGATCAGCCTATATATATCGGGTACAGCCAAATGTTGTGCAGGTTGATCCTCATTGGGGTTTTCAGGGTAGCCCCAGAGGGCAATGTTTTTCTTCTGGAGGGCAGGCAGAGTGCTGCATTGCAGGTCTGAATTTCCAAATTGGAGGGCTTGTGGGCCAGTAGTCTGAGGACGGAAGTCTGAGAACCCAAGCTAGGCCTAGGTTTCTGGGTGAGGATATGGCAGGCACAATCTACAGTCCTGAATCTAGATCTCGTGCATCTGAAGTCAGGGCGAGGATCAGATGATCGCTCAGGTTGGACCCTCTGTCCCTGAGGGCCCCTTCTTGAAGGGGGGGGGATCACGAGGCCATGGGTGTTTTCCGACGATGGGAGTTGTGAGAAGGTCCCAAATGCAATGATTCTTCTGCCGGACAATGGAGACCTGTTGTTTGGCTCCAGGACAACGATTCCGAGCAGGGTTCTAAGGATGGATGGCTGGGTAGCCGACCTCGCATTCTAATTGTTTCCAAGCAACAAGACAGGTCAGATCTGCTGGATCTGGGGGAGCAACCGAGGAGGCTGAGTTAAAATGGACTCTCCCGTGGTTGTGACCTAATATGATTCTGTGTCTATGGAGACCTTGGAATGAAGCGGTGGCCCTGGGGCCCTGAAGGGTTCTCCTAAAGAGAGGCTTTCACACAGCTCCATCGTGCAAGTTTCCCATGTGTAGATGAGATTTGTTCTGATGGTGAGTCAAGAAACAGCCATATGCTGTTATTGAAATCCAGGCCCCTGAGGAGAGATGCCTCGAAACCAAAGCAATGGATCCGATAGTTGCCTAGGGGCCTGTTCGTTCCTTATTACCTCTGGGGATATCAGTCCAAGGGTCTGAGTGCAGGTAGGTGCTCAGATGGGCTCAGATTGCCCCTGTTTGTCCTGGGAAGCCACAAATATTGGGATGGCCTCAGGAATTATGGAGGTTTATCCTCTTAGTAGGGTTGTGGCCATTGGAATGGGCACATACAATTCCCTTGGAGAGGGCAAGCACAGTCTTCAGGTTTGGCCTCAGGGGCCTGAGCCTGTAGGGTGTGTAGGCCAGAGCTGTTGGGACAGTTGTTGTCTGAAAACAGAAACACGGCTTATGTTTCGGGTCATAGGTATGGCAGGACTGATCTACAGACCATGAGGAGAACTCTTCGGGATATGAAAAAAGGGCGAGTGTTGGGCTCTTGCTCAAGTATTTATCTCTGGATATCATGCCATTCATGGTCATGAAATTTCCGGATGACTTCATGGGAAATGGGCGAGTCTTACTACCTGGGGGTTTGGCCTAATCCAAAGAGTTTGGGGTCATTCTGTGGGACGGAAGAAGTCCGTTTTTTGTTGTTGTTGTTGTTTTGTAGTTTTTGTTTTTCAAACTCAGGGGTCCCACCAAATGAGGGATTCCAGAATAGAGCCCTGGGGAGGGGCGATTGGGCAACCAGAAATCTGGTTAAAATTGGGTCCTAGGGACAGCTAGACTTGGGTTTCAGGGCGAGGGCACGGCATGAACCCCCCGAAGATCTGAAGCAATATCTCATGCATCTGAAGTCAGAGCGAGGATCAGACGTTGGCTCAGCTTGGATTTTCTGTTCATGACGGGCCCCTCATAAAGGGAGCCGAATCTCGAGGCCGTGGAGGTTTTCCCACGTTTGGAGTGGTGGGATGCCCCCTCCTAGGATTCCTTCTGCGGGACAATTGAGACCTGTTGGACAGCTCCAGGACATCCCATATGGATGAGTGCAGACCAACGTTCAAGGATGGATGCCTGGGAAGCCCGCCTCGCATTCCAATTGTCTCCTAGCGACAAGACAGTTTAGATCTGATGGCTCTGCGGGAGCAACCGGGGTGGCTGAGTTGAAATGGACTTTCCTGAGGATGGGTCTAATGTGTGTTTGTGTCCACGAGGGCCTTGGAATGGGGCGGTGGCACCGGGACCCTGAAGTATTCTCCTAAGCTTTTGACATAGCTCCCATGCACAAGTTTCCTTGTGGAGACGAGGTTTGTTCTGATGGGTGCCTCAGGAAAACACCAATGCTGGTATTGGAATCCAGGGTTTTGAGGAGACATGCCTGGAAACCAAAGCAATGGATCCGATTTTGGCCTAGGGTCCTGTCTGGTTCAATCTTCTTCTCTGGGGACATCCATCTAGGGTATGAGTGGAGTTAGATGCTCAGCTGGTGACAGACTGACCTTTTTTGTCCCGGGCGACCAATACTATTGGGATGGCCTCAGAGACTTTGGAGGGTTCTCCTAATTTGTACGATTTTGGACAATGGAATGGGCAGAATCCCCATGGATTGGGTAGGCACAGTCCTAATGTGCGGCTCCAGGGTCCCCAGCCTGGATGGTGTGTGGCCCAGGACTTTGAGGACAGAAGTCTGAAAACACAAACTCAGCTTATGTTTGGGGACGTAGGTATGGCAGGCCCGATGTACAAACCATGAGAAGACATCTTCAGGATATGAAGATAGTGCGAGTCTGAGGCGCTTGCTCAGGCTTTTGTCTCTGGATTTTGTTTCAGAGATGGCCGTGGAATGTCGAGGAGGCCTCATAGGCCATGGACGAATCTTGCTCTCTGTGGATTTGGCGCGATCCCAATTGTTTTTCGACAATCTGTTGGATGGAGGACTCCTTTCAGGGTTGTTATCTCAGGTGTCCCACCAAAAGAGGAGTTCCAAAGCAGAGCCCTGAGGAAGAGTGAAGGGACAACCCGAACTATTGTTAAAAATTGGGGCCTAGGGGCATGGCAAGCCCAATATGCTGTCTCTTCTTCATCCAGCCACTTAGAGGCCTTACCTGAGGACTGGGCTAAGGCTGAGGGTCACAATGTGTGTTTGCCACCTATGTGGCTCGCGAGCAATGGCGGGGCCACATTGGACACACTGGTATCCACTACACTGAACATTATACAACTAGCCTACCACAAGGTTTCTTGCCATCGGGAAAGAGTTCTGATTTCTGCATCATTTTCAAACATGGGCAGTGATTGGAGATAAGGTCTAGGTTCTAAATCCTGAAATCCGAGGCTGGGAAGAGATAACGACCTAAGGCAATGGCTGGTCCGATGTGCTCAGTGAGCGGCCAGCTGTATGGGTGGGGCCAGGAGGTCCAGGCTCAGCCTCTGTCACAAAGGGCATTATTGCCCAGGTCAGCCTATATATTTTGGGTACAGCCAAGTGGCGTGCAGGTTGATCTTCATTTGGGGTTTCTGGGTAGCCCCAGAAGGCAATGTTTTTCTTCTGGAGGTCAGGCAGAGTGCTGCATTATAATTCTGGATTGCAAACCTGGAGGGCTTGTGGGCCATTAGTCTGAGGATGGAAGTCTGAGGACACAAGCTAGGCTTAGGTTTCTGGGTGAGGACATGGCAGGCACAATCTACAGATCTGAACGGAGATCTCGTGCATCTGAAGTCATGGTGAGGATCAGAAGATCGCTCAGGTTGGACCTTAAGACCCTGAGGGCCACTGCATGAAGGTGGGGGGGATCAGGAGGCCATGGGTGTTTTCTCACGACGGGAGTTGTGAGAAGCTCCCAACTTCAAAGATTCTTCTGCAGGACAATTGAGACCTGTTGGTTGGCTCCAGGCTGACGATTCCGAGCAGGGTTCTAAGGATGGATGGCTGGGTATCCCACCTCGCATTCCAATTGTCTCCTAGCAACAAGACAAGTTAGATCTGCTGGATCTCGCAGAGCAACCGAATACGCTGAGTTGAAATGGACTCTCCTGTGGATGGGTCCTAATGTGTTTTTGTCTATGGATACCTTGGAATGACGCGGTGGCACGGGGGCCATGAAGGGTTCTCCTAAACAGAGGCTTTGACATCACTCCCACGTGCAAGTTTCCCATGTGTAGATGAGATTTGTTCTGGTGGGTGAGTCAAGAAACAGCCATATGCTGGTACTGAAATCCAGGCCTCTGAGGAGAGATGCCTGGAAACCAAAGCAATGGATCCGATTAGGGCCTAGGGGCCTGTTCGTTCCTTTTTACCTCTGGGGATATCAGTCTACAAGTCTGAGTGCAGGTAGGTTCTCAGATGGGCTCAGTTTGCTTCTGTTTGTCCTGGGAAGCCACCACTATTGGGATGGCCTCAGGGACTTTGGAGGTTTATCATTTTAGTAGGGTTGTGGCCATTGGAATGGGCACATACAATTCCCTTGGAGAGGGCAAGCACAGTCGTCAGGTTTGGCTCCAGGGGCCTGAGCCTGTGGGGGGTGTGTAGGCCAGGGCTGTTTGGACAGTTGTCTGAAACACAAAGTCGGCTTATGTTTCGGGACATAGGTATGGCAGGACTGATCTACAGACCATGAGGAGAACATTTCGGGATATGAAAAAAGGGCGAGTGTGAGGCTCTTGTTCAAGTTTTTGTCTCTGGATATCGTGTCACTCATGGTCGTGAAATTTCCAGGTGACTTCATGGGAAATGGACGAGTCTTACTCTCTGGGGGTTTGGCCCCGTCCAAAGAGTTTGGGGACTTTCTGTGGGATGGAAGAATTCCGTTGTTCTGTTGTTGATGATTTTTTTGTTTTGTTTTTCAACCTCAGGTGTCCCACCAAATGAGGGATTCCAGAGTAGAGCCCTGGGGAGGGCCCAATGGACAACCAGAAATCTGGTTAAAAATTGGGGCCTAGGGACATGCCAAGCCCATTATGACATCTAATGGCCAGCCACTGAGAGGACGTACTAGAGGACAGGACTCACGCTGAGGGTCACAATGCATGTTATGCCCTCGTTGCACTCAAGAATGGGCGGGGCCTCAGGCTGAATGCTGGTTACTCCTACACTGAACGTTGGACAACGTGCCGAACACAAGGTTGCTTGCCATGGGTAAGGAAGAGTTCTGATTTCTGCATCACAGTCACCCCTGGGCAGTGAATGGAGATAAGGTCTAGATTCTGAAGCCTGAAAACTGAGGTAGGGAAGAGAAGATGACCTAAGGCCATGGCGGGTCTGATGTGCTCAGTGTGCGGTCAGCTGTCTGCGTGTTGGTCACGAGGTCCGGGCTCAGGTTGTCAGACAGTACATTAGTGCCCAGGTTAGACTATATATTTTGGGTGCATTCGAGTGCCGTGTATGTTCTTATGTGAAGAACTCTTCAGGATATGAAGAATGAGCGAGTCTGCGGCGCGGGCTCAGGCTTTTGTCTCTGGATTTTGTATCAGCGATGGCCATGGAATGTTGGGGAGGCCTCATGGGCCATGGACGATTCTTGCTCTCTGTGGATTTGGCCCGATCCCAATTGCTTTTCGTCAATCTGTGGGATGGGAGGACTCCTTTCAGGTTTGTTACCTCTGGTATCCTACCAAAACAGGAATTCCAAAGCAGAGCCCTGGGGAAGAGTGAAGGGACAACCCAAACTCTGGATAAAAATTGGGGCCTAGGGGCATGGCAAGCCCAGTATGTTATCTCTCTATCCAGCCACTGAGAGGCCTTAACTGAGGACTGGGCTCAGCCTGAGGGTCACAATGTGTGTTTGTGACCAATGTGGCCTGCAAGCATGGGCGGGGCCTCATGGGCCACACTGGTTTCAACCCACTGAACCTTGGACAACTTGCCAACCAAAAGGTTTCTTGCCATGGGGAAAGAGTTCTGATTTCTTCATCATTTTCAGACCCGGGCCTTGATTGGAGATAAGGTCTAGGTTCTGAAGCCTGAAAACCGAGTTTGAGAAGAGATGACGACCTAAGGCCATGACAGGTCCGATGTGCTCAGTGTGCGGCCATCTGTCTGGGTGGGGCCAGGAGGTCCCGGCTCAGGATGTGTCAGAAAGGGCATTAGTGCCCAGATCAGCCTATATATTTCGGGTACAGCCAAATGCTGTGCAGGTTGATCCTCATTGGGGGTTTCAGGGTAGCCCCAGAGGGCAATGTTTTACTTTTGGAGGGCAGGCAGAGTGCTGCATTGCAGGTCTGAATTGCCAAATTGGAGGGCTTTTAGGCCAGTAGTCTGAGGACGGAAGTCTGAGAACCCAAGCTAGGCCTAGGTTTCTGGGTGAGGATATGGCAGGCACAATCTACAGTCCTGAATCTAGATCTCGTGCATCTGAAGTCAGGGCGAGGATCAGATGATCGCTCAGGTTGGACCCTCTGTCCCTGAGGGCCCCTTCTTGAAGGGGGGGGGGATCACGAGGCCATGGGGGTTTTCCGACGATGGGAGTTGTGAGAAGGTCCCAAATGCAAAGATTCTTCTGCCGGACAATGGAGACCTGTTGGTTGGCTCCAGGACAACGATTCCGAGCAGGGTTCTAAGGATGGATGGCTGGGTAGCCGACCTCGCATTCTAATTGTTTCCAAGCAACAAGACAGGTCAGATCTGCTGGATCTGGGGGAGCAACCGAGGAGGCTGAGTTAAAATGGACTCTCCCGTGGTTGTGACCTAATATGATTTTGTGTCTATGGAGACCTTGGAATGAAGCGGTGGCACTGGGGCCCTGAAGGGTTCTCCTAAAGAGAGGCTTTCACACAGCTCCATCGTGCAAGTTTCCCATGTGTAGATGAGATTTGTTCTGATGGTGAGTCAAGAAACAGCCATATGCTGTTATTGAAATCCAGGCCCCTGAGGAGAGATGCCTCGAAACCAAAGCAATGGATCCGATAGTTGCCTAGGGGCCTGTTCGTTCCTTATTACCTCTGGGGATATCAGTCCAAGGGTCTGAGTGCAGGTAGGTGCTCAGATGGGCTCAGATTGCCCCTGTTTGTCCTGGGAAGCCACAAATATTGGGATGGCCTCGGGAATTATGGAGGTTTATCCTCTTAGTAGGGTTGTGGCCATTGGAATGGGCACATACAATTCCCTTGGAGAGGGCAAGCACAGTCTTCAGGTTTGGCCTCAGGGGCCTGAGCCTGTAGGGTGTGTAGGCCAGAGCTGTTGGGACAGTTGTCTGAAAACAGAAACACGGCTTATGTTTCGGGTCATAGGTATGGCAGGACTGATCTACAGACCATGAGGAGAACTCATCGGGATTTGAAAAAAGGGCGAGTGTTGGGCTCTTGCTCAAGTATTTATCTCTGGATATCATGCCATTCATGGTCATGAAATTTCCGGATGACTTCATGGGAAATGGGCGAGTCTTACTACTACCTGGGGGGTTTGGCCTAATCCAAAGAGTTTGGGGTCATTCTGTGGGACGGAAGAAGTCCGTTTTTTTGTTGTTGTTGTTTTGTATAGTTTTTGTTTTTCAAACTCAGGGGTCCCACCAAATGAGGGATTCCAGAATAGAGCCCTGGGGAGGGGCGATTGGGCAACCAGAAATCTGGTTAAAATTGGGTCCTAGGGACAGCTAGACTTGGGTTTCAGGGCGAGGGCACGGCATGAACCCCCCGAAGATCTGAAGCAATATCTCATGCATCTGAAGTCAGAGCGAGGATCAGACGTTGGCTCAGCTTGGATTTTCTGTTCATGACGGGCCCCTCATAAAGGGAGCCGAATCTCGAGGCCGTGGAGGTTTTCCCACGTTTGGAGTGGTGGGATGCCCCCTCCTAGGATTCCTTCTGCGGGACAATTGAGACCTGTTGGACAGCTCCAGGACATCCCATATGGATGAGTGCAGGCCAACGTTCAAGGATGGATGCCTGGGAAGCCCGCCTCGCATTCCAATTGTCTCCTAGCGACAAGACAGTTTAGATCTGATGGCTCTGCGGGAGCAACCGGGGTGGCTGAGTTGAAATGGACTTTCCTGAGGATGGGTCTAATGTGTGTTTGTGTCCACGAGGGCCTTGGAATGGGGCGGTGGCACCGGGACCCTGAAGTATTCTCCTAAGCTTTTGACATAGCTCCCATGCACAAGTTTCCTTGTGGAGACGAGGTTTGTTCTGATGGGTGCCTCAGGAAAACACCAATGCTGGTATTGGAATCCAGGGTTTTGAGGAGACATGCCTGGAAACCAAAGCAATGGATCCGATTTTGGCCTAGGGTCCTGTCTGGTTCAATCTTCTTCTCTGGGGACATCCATCTAGGGTATGAGTGGAGTTAGATGCTCAGCTGGTGACAGACTGACCTTTTTTGTCCCGGGCGACCAATACTATTGGGATGGCCTCAGAGACTTTGGAGGGTTCTCCTAATTTGTACGATTTTGGACAATGGAATGGGCAGAATCCCCATGGATTGGGTAGGCACAGTCCTAATGTGTGGCTCCAGGGTCCCGAGCCTGGATGGTGTGTGGCCCAGGACTTTGAGGACAGAAGTTTGAAAACACAAACTCAGCTTATGTTTGGGGACGTAGGTATGGCAGGCCCGATGTACAAACCATGAGAAGACATCTTCAGGATATGAAGATAGTGCGAGTCTGAGGCGCTTGCTCAGGCTTTTGTCTCTGGATTTTGTTTCAGAGATGGCCGTGGAATGTCGAGGAGGCCTCATAGGCCATGGACGAATCTTGCTCTCTGTGGATTTGGCGCGATCCCAATTGTTTTTCGACAATCTGTTGGATGGAGGACTCCTTTCAGGGTTGTTATCTCAGGTGTCCCACCAAAAGAGGAGTTCCAAAGCAGAGCCCTGAGGAAGAGTGAAGGGACAACCCGAACTATTGTTAAAAATTGGGGCCTAGGGGCATGGCAAGCCCAATATGCTGTCTCTTCATCCAGCCACTTAGAGGCCTTACCTGAGGACTGGGCTAAGGCTGAGGGTCACAATGTGTGTTTGCCACCTATGTGGCTCGCGAGCAATGGCGGGGCCACATTGGACACACTGGTATCCACTACACTGAGCATTATACAACTAGCCTACCACAAGGTTTCTTGCCATCGGGAAAGAGTTCTGATTTCTGCATCATTTTCAAACATGGGCAGTGATTGGAGATAAGGTCTAGGTTCTAAATCCTGAAATCCGAGGCTGGGAAGAGATAACGACCTAAGGCAATGGCTGGTCCGATGTGCTCAGTGAGCGGCCAGCTGTATGGGTGGGGCCAGGAGGTCCAGGCTCAGCCTCTGTCACAAAGGGCATTATTGCCCAGGTCAGCCTATATATTTTGGGTACAGCCAAGTGGCGTGCAGGTTGATCTTCATTTGGGGTTTCTGGGTAGCCCCAGAAGGCAATGTTTTTCTTCTGGAGGTCAGGCAGAGTGCTGCATTATAATTCTGGATTGCAAAACTGGAGGGCTTGTGGGCCATTAGTCTGAGGATGGAAGTCTGAGGACACAAGCTAGGCTTAGGTTTCTGGGTGAGGACATGGCAGGCACAATCTACAGATCTGAACCGAGATCTCGTGCATCTGAAGTCATGGTGAGGATCAGATGATCGCTCAGGATGGACCTTAAGTCCCTGAGGGCCATTTCATGAAGGTGGGGGGGATAAGGAGGCCATGGGTGTTTTCTCACGATGGGAGTTGTGAGAAGCTCCCAACTTCAAAGATTCTTCTGCAGGACAATTGAGACCTGTTGGTTGGCTCCAGGCTGACGATTCCGAGCAGGGTTCTAAGGATGGATGGCTGGGTAGCCCACCTCGCATTCCAATTGTCTCCTAGCAACAAGACAAGTTAGATCTGCTGGATCTCGCAGAGCAACCGAATACGCTGAGTTGAAATGGACTCTCCTGTGGATGGGTCCTAATGTGTTTTTGTCTATGGATACCTTGGAATGACGCGGTGGCACGGGGGCCATGAAGGGTTCTCCTAAACAGAGGCTTTGACATCACTCCCACGTGCAAGTTTCCCATGTGTAGATGAGATTTGTTCTGGTGGGTGAGTCAAGAAACAGCCATATGCTGGTACTGAAATCCAGGCCTCTGAGGAGAGATGCCTGGAAACCAAAGCAATGGATCCGATTAGGGCCTAGAGGCCTGTTCGTTCCTTTTTACCTCTGGGGATATCAGTCTACAAGTCTGAGTACAGGTAGGTTCTCAGATGGGCTCAGATTGCTTCTGTTTGTCCTGGGAAGCCACCACTATTGGGATGGCCTCAGGGACTTTGGAGGTTTATCATTTTAGTAGGGTTGTGGCCATTGGAATGGGCACATACAATTCCCTTGGAGAGGGCAAGCACAGTCGTCAGGTTTGGCTCCAGGGGCCTGAGCCTGTGGGGTGTGTAGGCCAGGGCTGTTTGGACAGTTGTCTGAAACACAAAGTCGGCTTATGTTTCGGCACATAGGTATGGCAGGACTGATCTACAGACCATGAGGAGAACATTTCGGGATATGAAAAAAGGGCGAGTGTGAGGCTCTTGTTCAAGTTTTTGTCTCTGGATATCGTGTCACTCATGGTCGTGAAATTTCCAGGTGACTTCATGGGAAATGGACGAGTCTTACTCTCTGGGGGTTTGGCCCCGTCCAAAGAGTTTGGGGACATTCTGTGGGATGGAAGAATTCCGTTGTTCTGTTGTTGACGATTGTTTTGTTTAGTTTTTCAACCTCAGGTGTCCCACCAAATGAGGGATTCCAGAGTAGAGCCCTGGGGAGGGCCGAATGGACAACCAGAAATCTGGTTAAAAATTGGGGCCTAGGGACATGCCAAGCCCATTATGACATCTAATGGTCCAGCCCCTGAGAGGATGTACTAGAGGACAGGACTCACGCTGAGGGTCACAATGCGTGTTATGCCCTCGTTGCACTCAAGAATGGGCGGGGCCTCAGGCTGAATGCTGGTTTCTCCTACACTAAACGTTGGACAACATGCCGACCACAAGGTTGCTTGCCATGGGTAAGGAAGAGTTCTGATTTCTGCATCACAGTCACCCCTGGGCAGTGAATGGAGATAAGGTCTAGATTCTGAAGCCTGAAAACTGAGGTAGGGAAGAGAAGATGACCTAAGGCCATGGCGGGTCTGATGTGCTCAGTGTGCGGTCAGCTGTCTGGGTGTTGGTCACGAGGTCCGGGCTCAGGTTGTCAGACAGTACATTAGTGCCCAGGTTAGACTATATATTTTGGGTGCATTCGAGTGCCGTGTATGTTCTTATCTGAAGAACTCTTCAGGATATGAAGAATGAGCGAGTCTGCGGCGCGGGCTCAGGCTTTTGTCTCTGGATTTTGTATCAGCGATGGCCGTGGAATGTTGGGGAGGCCTCATGGGCCATGGACGATTCTTGCTCTCTGTGGATTTGGCCCGATCCCATTTGCTTTTCGTCAATCTGTGGGATGGGAGGACTCCTTTCAGGTTTGTTACCTCTGGTGTCCTACCAAAAGAGGAATTCCAAAGCAGAGCCCTGGGGAAGAGTGAAGGGACAACCGAAACTCTGGATAAAAATTGGGGCCTAGGGGCATGGCAAGCCCAGTATGTTATCTCTCTATCCAGCCACTGAGAGGCCTTACCTGAGGACTGGGCTCAGGCTGAGGGTCACAATGTTTGTTTGTGACCAATGTGGCCTGCAAGCATGGGCGGGGCCTCATGGGCCACACTGGTTTCAACCCACTGAACCTTGGACAACTTGCCAACCACAAGGTTTCTTGCCATGGGGAAAGAGTTCTGATATCTGCATCATTTTCAAACCCGGGCCGTGTTTGGAGATAAGGTCTAGGTTCTGAAGCCTGAAAACCGAGTTTGAGAAGAGATGACGACCTAAGGCCATGACGGGTCCGATGTTCTCAGTGTGCGGCCATCTGTCTGGGTGGGGCCAGGAGGTCCCGGCTCAGGATGTGTCAGAAAGGGCATTAGTGCCCAGATCAGCCTATATATTTCGGGTACAGCCAAATGCTGTGCAGGTTGATCCTCATTGTGGGTTTCAGGGTAGCCCCAGAGGGCAATGTTTTTCTTCTGGAGGGCAGCAGAGTGCTGCATTGTAGGTCTGAATTGCCAAATTGGAGGGCTTGTGGGCCAGTAGTCTGAGGACGGAAGTCTGAGAACCCAAGCTAGGCCTAGGTTTCTGGGTGAGGATATGGCAGGCACAATCTACAGTCCTGAATCTAGATCTCGTGCATCTGAAGTCAGGGCGAGGATCAGATGATCGCTCAGGTTGGACCCTCTGTCCCTGAGGGCCCCTTCTTGAAGGGGCGGGGGATCACGAGGCCATGGGGGTTTTCCGACGATGGGAGTTGTGAGAAGGTCCCAAATGCAAAGATTCTTCTGCCGGACAATGGAGACCTGTTGGTTGGCTCCAGGACAACGATTCCGAGCAGGGTTCTAAGGATGGATGGCTGGGTAGCCGACCTCGCATTCTAATTGTTTCCAAGCAACAAGACAGGTCAGATCTGCTGGATCTGGGGGAGCAACCGAGGAGGCTGAGTTAAAATGGACTCTCCCGTGGTTGTGACCTAATATGATTCTGTGTCTATGGAGACCTTGGAATGAAGCGGTGGCCCTGGGGCCCTGAAGGGTTCTCCTAAAGAGAGGCTTTCACACAGCTCCATCGTGCAAGTTTCCCATGTGTAGATGAGATTTGTTCTGATGGTGAGTCAAGAAACAGCCATATGCTGTTATTGAAATCCAGGCCCCTGAGGAGAGATGCCTCGAAACCAAAGCAATGGATCCGATAGTTGCCTAGGGGCCTGTTCGTTCCTTATTACCTCTGGGGATATCAGTCCAAGGGTCTGAGTGCAGGTAGGTGCTCAGATGGGCTCAGATTGCCCCTGTTTGTCCTGGGAAGCCACAAATATTGGGATGGCCTCAGGAATTATGGAGGTTTTTATCCTCTTAGTAGGGTTGTGGCCATTGGAATGGGCACATACAATTCCCTTGGAGAGGGCAAGCACAGTCTTCAGGTTTGGCCTCAGGGGCCTGAGCCTGTAGGGTGTGTAGGCCAGAGCTGTTGGGACAGTTGTCTGAAAACAGAAACACGGCTTATGTTTCGGGTCATAGGTATGGCAGGACTGATCTACAGACCATGAGGAGAACTCTTCGGGATATGAAAAAAGGGCGAGTGTTGGGCTCTTGCTCAAGTATTTATCTCTGGATATCATGCCATTCATGGTCATGAAATTTCCGGATGACTTCATGGGAAATGGGCGAGTCTTACTACCTGGGGGTTTGGCCTAATCCAAAGAGTTTGGGGTCATTCTGTGGGACGGAAGAAGTCCGTTTTTTGTTGTTGTTGTTTTGTATAGTTTTGTTTTTCAAACTCAGGGGTCCCACCAAATGAGGGATTCCAGAATAGAGCCCTGGGGAGGGGCGATTGGGCAACCAGAAATCTGGTTAAATGGGGTCCTAGGGACAGCTAGACTTGGGTTTCAGGGCGAGGGCACGGCATGAACCCCCCGAAGATCTGAAGCAATATCTCATGCATCTGAAGTCAGAGCGAGGATCAGACGTTGGCTCAGCTTGGATTTTCTGTTCATGACGGGCCCCTCATAAAGGGAGCCGAATCTCGAGGCCGTGGAGGTTTTCCCACGTTTGGAGTGGTGGGATGCCCCCTCCTAGGATTCCTTCTGCGGGACAATTGAGACCTGTTGGACAGCTCCAGGACATCCCATATGGATGAGTGCAGGCCAACGTTCAAGGATGGATGCCTGGGAAGCCCGCCTCGCATTCCAATTGTCTCCTAGCGACAAGACAGTTTAGATCTGATGGCTCTGCGGGAGCAACCGGGGTGGCTGAGTTGAAATGGACTTTCCTGAGGATGGGTCTAATGTGTGTTTGTGTCCACGAGGGCCTTGGAATGGGGCGGTGGCACCGGGACCCTAAGTATTCTCCTAAGCTTTTGACATAGCTCCCATGCACAAGTTTCCTTGTGGAGACGAGGTTTGTTCTGATGGGTGCCTCAGGAAAACACCAATGCTGGTATTGGAATCCAGGGTTTTGAGGAGACATGCCTGGAAACCAAAGCAATGGATCCGATTTTGGCCTAGGGTCCTGTCTGGTTCAATCTTCTTCTCTGGGGACATCCATCTAGGGTATGAGTGGAGTTAGATGCTCAGCTGGTGACAGACTGTCCTTTTTTGTCCCGGGCGACCAATACTATTGGGATGGCCTCAGAGACTTTGGAGGGTTCTCCTAATTTGTACGATTTTGGACAATGGAATGGGCAGAATCCCCATGGATTGGGTAGGCACAGTCCTAATGTGTGGCTCCAGGGTCCCCAGCCTGGATGGTGTGTGGCCCAGGACTTTGAGGACAGAAGTCTGAAAACACAAACTCAGCTTATGTTTGGGCACGTAGGTATGGCAGACCCGATGTACAAACCATGAGAAGACATCTTCAGGATATGAAGATAGTGCGAGTCTGAGGCGCTTGCTCAGGCTTTTGTCTCTGGATTTTGTTTCAGAGATGGCCGTGGAATGTCGAGGAGGCCTCATAGGCCATGGACGAATCTTGCTCTCTGTGGATTTGGCGCGATCCCAATTGTTTTTCGACAATCTGTTGGATGGAGGACTCCTTTCAGGGTTGTTATCTCAGGTGTCCCACCAAAAGAGGAGTTCCAAAGCAGAGCCCTGAGGAAGAGTGAAGGGACAACCCGAACTATTGTTAAAAATTGGGGCCTAGGGGCATGGCAAGCCCAATATGCTGTCTCTTCATCCAGCCACTTAGAGGCCTTACCTGAGGACTGGGCTAAGGCTGAGGGTCACAATGTGTGTTTGCCACCTATGTGGCTCGCGAGCAATGGCGGGGCCACATTGGACACACTGGTATCCACTACACTGAGCATTATACATTTAGCCTACCACAAGGTTTCTTGCCATCGGGAAAGAGTTCTGATTTCTGCATCATTTTCAAACATGGGCAGTGATTGGAGATAAGGTCTAGGTTCTAAATCCTGAAATCCGAGGCTGGGAAGAGATAACGACCTAAGGCAATGGCTGGTCCGATGTGCTCAGTGAGCGGCCAGCTGTATGGGTGGGGCCAGGAGGTCCAGGCTCAGCCTCTGTCACAAAGGGCATTATTGCCCAGGTCAGCCTATATATTTTGGGTACAGCCAAGTGGCGTGCAGGTTGATCTTCATTTGGGGTTTCTGGGTAGCCCCAGAAGGCAATGTTTTTCTTCTGGAGGTCAGGCAGAGTGCTGCATTATAATTCTGGATTGCAAAACTGGAGGGCTTGTGGGCCATTAGTCTGAGGATGGAAGTCTGAGGACACAAGCTAGGCTTAGGTTTCTGGGTGAGGACATGGCAGGCACAATCTACAGATCTGAACCGAGATCTCGTGCATCTGAAGTCATGGTGAGGATCATATGATCGCTCAGGATGGACCTTAAGTCCCTGAGGGCCATTTCATGAAGGTGGGGGGGATAAGGAGGCCATGGGTGTTTTCTCACGATGGGAGTTGTGAGAAGCTCCCAACTTCAAAGATTCTTCTGCAGGACAATTGAGACCTGTTGGTTGGCTCCAGGCTGACGATTCCGAGCAGGGTTCTAAGGATGGATGGCTGGGTAGCCCACCTCGCATTCCAATTGTCTCCTAGCAACAAGACAAGTTAGATCTGCTGGATCTCGCAGAGCAACCGAATACGCTGAGTTGAAATGGACTCTCCTGTGGATGGGTCCTAATGTGTTTTTGTCTATGGATACCTTGGAATGACGCGGTGGCACGGGGGCCATGAAGGGTTCTCCTAAACAGAGGCTTTGACATCACTCCCACGTGCAATTTCCCATGTGTAGATGAGATTTGTTCTGGTGGGTGAGTCAAGAAACAGCCATATGCTGGTACTGAAATCCAGGCCTCTGAGGAGAGATGCCTGGAAACCAAAGCAATGGATCCGATTAGGGCCTAGGGGCCTGTTCGTTCCTTTTTACCTCTGGGGATATCAGTCTACAAGTCTGAGTGCAGGTAGGTTCTCAGATGGGCTCAGATTGCTTCTGTTTGTCCTGGGAAGCCACCACTATTGGGATGGCCTCAGGGACTTTGGCGGTTTATCATTTTAGTAGGGTTGTGGCCATTGGAATGGGCACATACAATTCCCTTGGAGAGGGCAAGCACAGTCGTCAGGTTTGGCTCCAGGGGCCTGAGCCTGTGGGGTGTGTAGGCCAGGGCTGTTTGGACAGTTGTCTGAAACACAAAGTCGGCTTATGTTTCGGGACATAGGTATGGCAGGACTGATCTACAGACCATGAGGAGAACATTTCGGGATATGAAAAAAGGGCGAGTGTGAGGCTCTTGTTCAAGTTTTTGTCTCTGGATATCGTGTCACTCATGGTCGTGAAATTTCCAGGTGACTTCATGGGAAATGGACGAGTCTTACTCTCTGGGGGTTTGGCCCCGTCCAAAGAGTTTGGAGTCATTCTGTGGAATGGAAGAAGTCCCTTGCTCTGTTGTTGTTGATTTGTTTTCTTTTGATTTTCAAACTCAGGTGTCAAACCAAATGTGGGATTACAGAGTAGAGCCCGCGGGAGTGGCGATTGGATAACCAGAAATCTGGTTAAAAATTGGGGCCTTGGGACATGTCAAGCCCATTATGACATCTAATCTTCCAGCCACTGAGAGGACGTACTAGAGTAGAGTACTCACACTGAGGGTCACAATG
The DNA here is from genome assembly GCF_011764305.1 of Mustela putorius furo. Taxonomy (NCBI): domain Eukaryota; kingdom Metazoa; phylum Chordata; class Mammalia; order Carnivora; family Mustelidae; genus Mustela; species Mustela putorius. Next base: position 37,783 of record NW_025421811.1, read on the forward strand.
CGTGTTTATGCCCTCATCGCACACAAGAATGGGCGGGGCCTCAGGGTGAATGCTGCTTTCTCCTACACTGAACGTTGGACAACATGGCAACCACAAGGTTTGTTGCCATGGGTAAGGAAGAGTTCTGATTTCTGCATCACAGTCACCCCTGGGCAGTGACTGGAAATACGGTCTAGGTTCTGAAGCCTGAAAACTGAGGTAGGGAAGAGATGATGACCTAAGGCCATGGCGGGTCTGATGTGCTCAGTGTGCGGTCAGCTGTCTGGGTGTTGGTCACGAGGTCCGGGCTCAGGTTGTCAGACAGTGCATTAGTTCCCAGGTTAGACTATATATTTTGGGTGCATTCGAGTGTCGTGTACGTTCTTATCTGAAGAACACTTCAGGATATGAAGAATGATCGAAGCTGAGGCGCGTGCTCAGGCTTTTGTCTCTGGATTTTGTAACAGCTGTGGCTGTGGAATGTTGGGGAGGCCTCATGGGCCATGGACCAATCTTGCTCTCTGTGGATTTGGCCTGATCCCAATTGTTTTTCGTCAATCTGTGGGATGGGAGGACTCCTTTCAGGTTTGTTACCTCAGGTGTCCCACCAAAAGAGGAATTCCAAAGCAGAGCCCTGGGGAAGAGTGAAGGGACAACCCGAACTATGGTTAAAAATTGGGCCTAGGGGCATGGCAAGCCCAATATGCTGTCTCTTCTTCCAGCCACTGAGAGGCCTTACCTGAGGACTGGGCTCAGGCTGAGGGTCACAATGTGTGTTTGTGACCAATGTGGCCAGCAAGCATGGACGGGGCCTCATGGGCCACACTGATTTCAACTACACTGAACTTTGGACAACATGCAAACCACAAGGTTTCTTGCAATGGGGAAAGAGTTCTGATTTCTGCATCCTTTACAAACCCGGACCATGAATGGAATTAAGGCCTAGGTTCTGAAGCCTGAAAACTGAGGTTGAGAAGAGATAAAGACCTAAGGCCGTGGCGGGTACGATGTGATCAGTGTGCGGCCAGCTCTCTGGGTGGGGCCAGGAGGACCAGGCACAGGCTGTGTCAGAAAGGGCATTAGTGCCCAGGTCAGCCTCTATATTTGGGGTACAGCTGAATGGCGTGCAGGCTGATTCTCATTTGGGGTTTCGGGGTAACCCCCGAGGGCAAATGTTTTTCTTCTGGAGGTCAGGCTGAGTGCTGCATTGTAGTCTGGATTGCCAAAATGGAGGGCTTGTGGGCCAGTAGTCTGAGGACGGAAGTCTGAGAACCCAAGCTAGGCCTAGGGTTCTTGGTGAATGTATGGCAGGCACAATCTACAGACCTGAATCGAGATCTCGTGCATCTGAAGTCAGGGCGAGGATCAGACGATCGCTCCGATTGGACAGTCTGTCCCTGATGGCCCCTTCTTGAAGGGGGGGTGATCACGAGGCCATGGGGGTTTTCCCACGATGGGGGTTGTGAGAAGCTCCCAACTGCAAAGATTCTTCTGCAGGACAATTGAGACCTGATATTTGTCTCCAAGACAAGGATCCCGAGCAGTGTTCTAAGGATGAATGGCTGGGTAGCCCACCTCGCATTCCAATTGTCTCCAAGCAACAAGACAGGTTAGATCTGCTGGACTGGGGGAGCAACCGAGGAGGCTGATTAAATGGACACTCCCGTGGATAAGTCCTAATATGATTTTGTGTCTATGGAGACCTTGGAATGAAGCGGTGGCACTGTTGCCCTGAAGGGTTCTCCTAAACGGAGGCTTGCACACAGGTCCATCGTGCAATTTTCCCATGTGTAGATGAGATTTGTTCTGATTGGTGAGTCAAGAAACAGCCATAAGCTGTTATTGAAATCCAGGCCTCTGAGGAGAGATGCCAGGAAACCAATGCAATGGATCTTTTAGGTGCCTAGGGGCCTGTTCGTTCCTTTTTACCTCTGGGGACATCAGTCTACGGGTCTGAGTGCTGGTAGGTGCTCATATGGGCCCAGATTGCCGCTGTTTATCCTTTTAGTATGGTTGTGGCCATTGGAATGGGCACATACAATTCCCTTGGAGAGGGCAAGCACAGTCGTCAAGTTTGGCTCCAGGGGCCTGTGCCTGTAGGGTGTTAGGCCAGGGCTGTTTGAACAGTTGTCTGAATACACAAACTCCGCTTATGTTTCGGATCATAGGTATGGCAGGACTTATCTACAGACCATGAGGAGAACTCTTCGGGATATGAAAAAAGGGCCAGCGTGAGGGTCTTGCTCAAGTTTTTTTCTCTGGATATCGTGTCACACATGGTGTGAAATTTCCGGGTGACTTCATGGGAAATGGACGAGTCTTAATCTCTGGGGTTTTGGCCCCGTCCAAAGAGTTTGGGGTCATTCTGTGGGATGGAAGAAGTCCGTTGTTCTGTTTTTGTTGATTTGTTTTGTGTTGTTTTTCAACATCAGGTGTTCCACCAAATGAGGGATTCCAGAGTAGAGCCCTGGGGATGGGCAACTGGACAACCAGAAATCTGGTTAAAATTTGGGGCCTAGGGACATGTCAAGCCCATTATGACATCTAATGGTCCAGCCACTGAGAGGACGTACTAGAGGACAGGACTCACGCTGAGGGTCACAAGACGTGTTTATGCCCTCGTCGCACTCAAGAATGGGCGGGGGCTCAGGCTGAATGCTGGTTTCTCCTACACTGAACGTTGGAAAACATGCCGACCACAAGGTTTCTTGCCATGGGTAAGGAAACGTTCTGATTTCTGCATCACAGTCACCCCTGCGCAGTGATTGGAGATAAGGTCTAGGTTATGAAGCCTGAAAACTGAGGTAGGGAAGAGATGATGACCTAAGGCCATGGCGGGTCTGATGTGCTCAGTGTGCGGTCAGCTGTGTGGGTGTTGGTCACGAGGTCCGGGCTCAGGTTGTCAGACAGTGCATTAGTTCCCAGGTTAGACTATATATTTTGGGTGCATTCGAGTGTCGTGTACGTTCTTATCTGAAGAACACTTCAGGATATGAAGAATGATCGAAGCTGAGGCGCGTGCTCAGGCTTTTGTCTCTGGATTTTGTAACAGCTGTGGCTGTGGAATGTTGGGGAGGCCTCATGGGCCATGGACCAATCTTGCTCTCTGTGGATTTGGCCTGATCCCAATTGTTTTTCGTCAATCTGTGGGATGGGAGGACTCCTTTCAGGTTTGTTACCTCAGGTGTCCCACCAAAAGAGGAATTCCAAAGCAGAGCCCTGGGGAAGAGTGAAGGGACAACCCGAACTATGGTTAAAAATTGGGCCTAGGGGCATGGCAAGCCCAATATGCTGTCTCTTCTTCCAGCCACTGAGAGGCCTTACCTGAGGACTGGGCTCAGGCTGAGGGTCACAATGTGTGTTTGTGACCAATGTGGCCAGCAAGCATGGACGGGGCCTCATGGGCCACACTGATTTCAACTACACTGAACTTTGGACAACATGCAAACCACAAGGTTTCTTGCAATGGGGAAAGAGTTCTGATTTCTGCATCCTTTACAAACCCGGACCATGAATGGAATTAAGGCCTAGGTTCTGAAGCCTGAAAACTGAGGTTGAGAAGAGATAAAGACCTAAGGCCGTGGTGGGTACGATGTGATCAGTGTGCGGCCAGCTCTCTGGGTGGGGCCAGGAGGACCAGGCACAGGCTGTGTCAGAAAGGGCATTAGTGCCCAGGTCAGCCTCTATATTTGGGGTACAGCTGAATGGCGTGCAGGCTGATTCTCATTTGGGGTTTCGGGGTAACCCCCGAGGGCAATGTTTTTCTTCTGGAGGTCAGGCTGAGTGCTGCATTGTAGTCTGGATTGCCAAAATGGAGGGCTTGTGGGCCAGTAGTCTGAGGACGGAAGTCTGAGAACCCAAGCTAGGCCTAGGGTTCTTGGTGAATGTATGGCAGGCACAATCTACAGACCTGAATCGAGATCTCGTGCATCTGAAGTCAGGGCGAGGATCAGACGATCGCTCCGATTGGACAGTCTGTCCCTGATGGCCCCTTCTTGAAGGGGGGGTGGATCACGAGGCCATGGGGGTTTTCCCACGATGGGGGTTGTGAGAAGCTCCCAACTGCAAAGATTCTTCTGCAGGACAATTGAGACCTGATATTTGTCTCCAAGACAAGGATCCCGAGCAGTGTTCTAAGGATGAATGGCTGGGTAGCCCACCTCGCATTCCAATTGTCTCCAAGCAACAAGACAGGTTAGATCTGCTGGACTGGGGGAGCAACCGAGGAGGCTGATTAAATGGACACTCCCGTGGATAAGTCCTAATATGATTTTGTGTCTATGGAGACCTTGGAATGAAGCGGTGGCACTGTTGCCCTGAAGGGTTCTCCTAAACGGAGGCTTGCACACAGGTCCATCGTGCAATTTTCCCATGTGTAGATGAGATTTGTTCTGATTGGTGAGTCAAGAAACAGCCATAAGCTGTTATTGAAATCCAGGCCTCTGAGGAGAGATGCCAGGAAACCAATGCAATGGATCTTTTAGGTGCCTAGGGGCCTGTTCGTTCCTTTTTACCTCTGGGGACATCAGTCTACGGGTCTGAGTGCTGGTAGGTGCTCATATGGGCCCAGATTGCCGCTGTTTATCCTTTTAGTATGGTTGTGGCCATTGGAATGGGCACATACAATTCCCTTGGAGAGGGCAAGCACAGTCGTCAAGTTTGGCTCCAGGGGCCTGTGCCTGTAGGGTGTTAGGCCAGGGCTGTTTGAACAGTTGTCTGAATACACAAACTCCGCTTATGTTTCGGATCATAGGTATGGCAGGACTTATCTACAGACCATGAGGAGAACTCTTCGGGATATGAAAAAAGGGCCAGCGTGAGGGTCTTGCTCAAGTTTTTTTCTCTGGATATCGTGTCACACATGGTGTGAAATTTACGGGTGACTTCATGGGAAATGGACGAGTCTTAATCTCTGGGGTTTTGGCCCCGTCCAAAGAGTTTGGGGTCATTCTGTGGGATGGAAGAAGTCCGTTGTTCTGTTTTTGTTGATTTGTTTTGTGTTGTTTTTCAACATCAGGTGTTCCACCAAATGAGGGATTCCAGAGTAGAGCCCTGGGGATGGGCAACTGGACAACCAGAAATCTGGTTAAAATTTGGGGCCTAGGGACATGTCAAGCCCATTATGACATCTAATGGTCCAGCCACTGAGAGGACGTACTAGAGGACAGGACTCACGCTGAGGGTCACAAGACGTGTTTATGCCCTCGTCGCACTCAAGAATGGGCGGGGGCTCAGGCTGAATGCTGGTTTCTCCTACACTGAACGTTGGAAAACATGCCGACCACAAGGTTTCTTGCCATGGGTAAGGAAACGTTCTGATTTCTGCATCACAGTCACCCCTGCGCAGTGATTGGAGATAAGGTCTAGGTTATGAAGCCTGAAAACTGAGGTAGGGAAGAGATGATGACCTAAGGCCATGGCGGGTCTGATGTGCTCAGTGTGCGGTCAGCTGTGTGGGTGTTGGTCACGAGGTCCGGGCTCAGGTTGTCAGACAGTACATTAGTGCCCAGGTTAGACTATATATTTTGGGTGCATTCGAGTGCCGTGTAAGTTCTTATCTGTAGAACTCTTCAGGATATGAAGAATGAGCGAGTCTGAAGCTCGTGCTCACACTTTTGTCTCTGGATTTTGTATCAGCGATGGCCGTGGAATGTTGGGGAGGCCTCTTGGGCCATGGACGAATCTTGCTCTCTGTGGACTTGGCCCGATCCCAGTTGTTTTTCGTCAATCTTTGGAATGGGAGGACTCCTTTCAGGTTTGTTACCTCAGGAGTCCCACCAAAAGCGAAATTCCAAAGCAGAGCCCTAGGGAAGAGTGAAGGGAAAACCCGAACTATGGTTAAAAATTGGAGCCTAGGGGCATGGCAAGACCAATATGCTGTCTCTCCATCCAGCCACTGAGAGGCCTTACCTGAGGACTGGGCTCAGGCTGAGGGTCACAATGTGGGTTTGTGACCAATGTGGCCCGCAAGCATGGGCGAGGCCTCATGGGCCACACTGGTTTCAACTACAATGAACCTTCGACAACATGCCAACCACAAGGTTTCTTGCCATGGGGAAAGAGTTCTGATTTCTGCATCATTTTCAAACCCGGGCCGTGATTGAAGATAAGGTCTAGGTTCTGAAGCCTGAAAACCAAGGTTGAGAAGAGATGACGACCTAAGGCCATGGTGGGTCCGATGTGCTCAGTGTGCGTCCAGCTGTCTGGGTGGGTCCCGGAGGGCCAGGCTCAGGCTGTGTCAGAAAGGGCATTAGTGCCCAGGTCAGCCTATATTGGGGTACAGCCGAAATGCGTTCCCAGTTGATCCTCATTTGGGGTTACTGGGTAGCCGCAGAGGGCAATGATTTTCTTTTGGAGGGCAGGCAGAGTGCTGCATTGTAGTTCTGGATTGCCAAACTAGAGGGCTTGTGGGCCAGTAGTCTGAGGACGGAAGTCTGAGAACCCAAGCTAGGCCTAGGTTTCTGGGTGAGGATATGGCAGGCACAATCTACAGACCTGAATCGAGATCTCGTGCGTCTGAAGTCAGGGCGAGGTCAGACGATCGCTCAGGTTGGACATTCTGTGCCTGATGGCCCCTTCTTGAAGGGGGGGTGGATCATGAGTCCATGGGGGTTTTCCCACGATGGGAGTTGTGAGAAGCTCCCAGCTGCAAAGATTCATCTGTAGGACAATTGTGACCTGTTGGTTGGCTCCAGGACAACAATTCCGAGTAGGGTTCTAAGGATCGATGGCTGGGTAGCCCACCTCGCATTCCAATTTTCTCGAAGCAACAAGACAGGTTAGATCTGCTGGATCTGGAGGAGCCACCGAGGAGGCCGACTTGAAATGGACTCTCCCGTGGATGTGTCCTAATATGATTTTGTGTCTATAGAGACCTTGGAATGAAGCGGTGACACTGGGGCCCTGAAGGGTTCTCCTAAAGAGAGGCTTTCACACAGCTCCATCGTGCAAGTTTCCCATGTGTAGATGAGATTTGTTCTGATGGGTGAGTCAAGAAACAGCCATATGCTGTTATTGAAAGCCAGGCCTCTGAGGAGAGATGCCTGGAAACCAAATCAATGGATCCGATAGGTGCATAGGAGCCTGTTCCTTCCTTTTTACCTCTGGGGTCATCAGTCTACGGGTCTGAGTGCAGGTAGGTGCTCAGATGGGCCCAGATTGCCCCTGTTTGTCCCGGGAAGCCACAAATATTGGGATGGCCTCAGGGACTTTGGAGGTTTATCCTCTTAGTAGGGTTGTGGCCATTGGAATGGGCACATACAATTCCCTTGGAGAGGGCAAGCACAGTCGTCAGGTTTGGCTCCAGTGCCCTGAGCCTTTAGGATGTGTAGGCCACGGCTGTTTGGACAGTTGTCTGGAAACACAAACTAGGCTTATGTTTCCGGTCATAGGTATGGCAGGACTGATCTACAGACGATGAGAGGAACTCCTCGGGATATGAAAAAAGGGCGAGTGTGAGGCTCTTGCGCATGTTTTTCTCTCTGGACATCGTGTCACTCATGGTCTTGAAATTTCCGGGTGACTTCATGCGATAAGGACGAGTCTTACTCTCTGTGGGATTGGCCTCGTCCAAAGAGTTTGGGGTCATTCTGTGGGATTGAAGAAATCCGTTGTTCTGTTTTGTTTTTTTTTTTTTTAACCTCAGGTGTCCCACCGAATGAGGGATTCCAGAGTAGAGCCCTGGGGAGGGGCGACTGGACATCCAGAAATCTGGTTAAAAATTGGGGCCTAGGGACATGTCAAGCCCATTATGACACCTAATGGTCCAGCCACTGAGAGGACGTACTAGACGTCAGGACTCACGCTGAGGGTCACAATGCGTGTTTATGCCCTCGTCGCACACAAGAATGGGCGGGGCCTCAGGGTGAATGCTGGTTTCTCCTACACTGAACGTTGGACAACATGCCAACCACAAGGTTTCTTGCCATGGGTATCGAAGAGTTCTGATTTCTGCATCACAGTCACCCCTGGGCAGTGATTGGAGATAAGGTCTAGGTTCTGAAGCTTGAAAACCGAAGTTGAGAAGAGATGACGACCTAAGGCCATGGCGGATCCGATGTGCTCAGTGTGCCGCCAGCTGTCTGGGTGGGACCAGGAAGTCCAGGTTCAGCCTTGTCAGAATGGGCATTAGTGCCCAAGTCAGCCTATATATTTGGGGTGCAGCAGGTTGATCCTCATTGGGGGTTTCTGGGTAGCACCAGAGGGCAATGTTTTTCTTCTGGACGGTAGGCAGAGTGCTGCATTGCATTTATATATTGCCAAACTGGAGGGCTTCTGGGCCAGTAGTCTGAGGACGGAAGTCTGAGAACCGAAGCTAGGCCAAGGTTTCTGAGTGAGGATATGGCAGGCACAATCTACAGACCTGTATCGAGATCTCGTGCTTCGGAAGTCAAGGCGAGGATCAGACGATCGCTCAGGTTGGACATTCTGTCCCTCATGCCCCTTCTTGAAGGGGGGGTGGATCACGAGACCATGGGGGTTTTTCCACGATGGGAGTTTTGAGAAGCTCCCAACTGCAAAGATTCTTCTGCAGGACATTTGAGACCTATTGGTTGGCTCCAGGACAACGATTCCGAGCATGGTTCTAAGGATGGATGGCTGGGTAGCCCACCTCGAATTCCAATTATCTCCAAGCAACAAGACAGGTTAGATCTGCTGGATCTGGGGGAGCAACCGAGGAGGCTGATTTGAAATGGACTCGCCCGTGGATGTGTCCTAATATGATTTTGTGTCTATGGAGAACTTGGAATGAAGACGTGGCTTTGGGTCCCTGAAGGGTTCTCTTAAAGAGGGGCATTCACACAGCTCCATCATGCAAGTTTCCCATGTGTAGATGCGATTTGTTCTGATGGGTGAGTCAAGAAACAGGCATATGCTGTTATTGAAATACAGATCTCTGAGGAGCGATGCCTGGAATCCAAACAATGGATCCGATAGTTGCCTAGGTGCCTGTTCGTTCCTTTTTACCTCTGGGGACATCAGTCTACAGGTCTGAGTGCAGGTAGGTGCTCAGATGGGCCCAGATTGCCCCTGTTTGTCCTGGGAAACCACAAATATTGGGATGGCCTCAGGGACTTTGGAGGTTTATCCCATTAGTAGGGTTGTGGCCATTGGAATGGGCACACACAATTCCCTTGGAGAGGGTAAGCACAGTCGTCAGGTTTGGCTCCAGGGGCCGGAGCCTTTAGGATGTGTAGGCCAGGGCTGTTTGGACTGTTGTCTGAAAACACAAACTCGGCTTATGTTTCGGGTCATAGGTATGGCAGGACTGATCTACACACCATGAGGAGAACACTTAGGGATATGAAAAAAGGGCGAGTGTGAGGCTCTTGCTCAAGTTTTTGTCTCTGGATATCGTGTCACTCATGGTCGTGAAATTTCCGGGTGACTTCATGGGAAATGGACGAGTCTTACTCTCTGGGGGTTTGGCCCCGTCCAAAGAGTTTGGGGTCATTCTGTGGGATGGAAGAAGTCCGTTGATCTGTTGTGGTTGATGTGTTTTGCTTTGTTTTTCAACCTCAGGTGTCCCACCAAATGAGGGATTCCAGAGTAGAGCCCAGGGGAGGGGCGACTGGACAACCAGAAATCTGGTTAAAAATTGGGGCCTAGGGACATGTCAAGCCCATTATGACATCTAATGGTCCTGCCACTAAGAGGATCTACTAGAGGACAGGACTCACGCTGAGGGACACAAGCGTGTTTATGCCCTCGTCGCACTCAAGAATGGGCGGGGCGTCAGGGTGAATGCTGGTTTCTCCTACACTGAACATTGGACAACAAGCCAACCACAAGGTTTCTTGCCATGGGTAAGGAAGAGTTCTGATTTCTGCATCACAGTCACACCTGGGCAGTGATTGGAGATAAGGTCTAGTTTCTGAAGCCTGAAAACTAAGGTAGGGAAGAGATGATGACCTAAGGCCATGGCGGTTCTGATGTGCTCAGTGTGAGGTCAGCTGTCTGGGTGTTGGTCACGAGGTCCAGGCTCAGGTTGTCAGACAGTGCATTAGTGCCCAGGTTAGACTATATATTTTGGGTGCATTCGAGGGCCGTGTATGTTCTTATCTGAAGAACTCTTCAGGATATTAAGAATGAGCGAGTCTGAGGCGCGTGCTCAGGCTTTTGTCTCTGGATTTTGTATCAGCGATGGCCGTGGAATGTTGCGGTGGCCTCAGGGGCCATGGACGAATCTTGCTCTCTGTGGACTTGGCCCGATCCCAATTGTTTTTCGTCAATCTGTGGAATGGGAGGACTCCTTTCAGGTTTGTTACCTCAGGTGTCCCACCAAAGAGGAATTCCAAAGGAGAGCCCTGGGGAAGAGTGAAGGGACAACCCGAACTACGGTTAAAAATTGGGACCTAGGGGCTAGGCAAGCCCAATATGCTGTCTCTCCATCCAGCCACTGAGAGGCCTTACCTGAGGACTGGGATCAGGCTGAGGGTCACAAGGTGTATTTGTGACCAATGAGGCCCGCAAGCATGGGCGGAGCTTCTTGGACCACACTGGTTTCAACTACACTGAACCTTGGACAACATTCCAACCACAAGGTTTCTTGCCATGGGGAAAGAGTTCTGATTTCTGCTTCATTTTAAAACCCGGGCCGTGATTGGAGATAAGGTCTAGGTTCTGAAGTCTGCAAACCGAGGTGAGAAGAGATGACGACCTAAGGCCATGGCGGGTCCGATGTGCTCAGCGTGCGGCCAGCTGTCTGGGTGGGGCCAGGATGTCCAGACTCAGGCTGTGTCAGAAAGGGCATTAGTGCCCAGGTCAGCCTATATATTTGGGGTACAGCCGAATGGCGTGTAGGTTGATCCTCATTTGGGGTTTCTGGGTAGCCACAGAGGGCAATGTTTTTCTTCTGTAGTGCAGGCAGAGTGCTGCATTGTAGTCTGGATTGCCAAACTGGACGGCTTTTGGGCCAGTAGTCTGAGGACGGAAGTTTGAGAACCCAAGCTAGGCCTAGGATTCTGGGTGAGGATATGGCAGGCACAATCTACTGACCTGAATCGAGATCTCGTGCACCTGAAGTCAGGGCGAGGATCAGACGATCGCTCAGGTTGGAAATTTTGTCCCTGATGCCCCTTTTTGAAGGGGGTGTGGATTACGAGGCCATGGGTGTTTTCCTACGATGGGAGTTGTTTAAAGCTCCCATTAGCAAAGATTCTTCTGCAGGACAATTGAGACCTGTTGGTGGCTCCAGGACAACGATTCCGAGCAGGGTTGTAAGAATGGATGGCTGGGTAGCCCACCTCACATTCCAATTGTCTCCACGCAACAAGACAAGTTAGATATCCTGGATCGGAGGGAGCAACCGAGGAGGCTGAGTTGAAATGGACTCTCCTGTGGATGTGTCCTAATATGATATTGCGTCTATGGAGACCTTGGAATAAATCGGTGGCACTGGAGCCCTTAGGGTTCTACTAAAGTGAGGCTTATACAGCTCCATCGTGCAAGTTTCCCATGTGTAGATGAGATTTCTTCTGATGGGTGAGTCAAGAAACAGCCATATGCTGTTATTGAAATCCAGGCCTCTGAGGAGAGATGCCTGGAAGCCAAACCAATGGATCCGATAGGTGCCTAGGGGCCTGTTCCTTCCTTTTTACATCTGGGCACATCAGGCTACGGGTCTGAGTGGCGGTACGTGCTCAGATGGGCCCAGATTGCCCCTGTTTGTCCTGGGACGCCACAAATATTGGGAAGGCCTCAGGGACTTTGGAGGTTTATCCTCTTAGTAGGTTTGTGGCCATTGGAATGGTTACATACAATTCCCTTGGAGAGGGCAAGCACAGTCGTCAGGTTTGGCTCCAGGGGCCTGAGCCTGTAGGATGTGTAGGACACGGTTGTTTGGACAGTTGTCTGAAAACACAAACTCGGCTTATGTTTCGGGTCATAGGTATGGCAGGACTGATCTACAGACCATGAGGAGAACTCTTCGGGATATGAAATTAGGGCAATTGTGAGGCTCTTGCTCAAGTTTTTGTCTCTGGATATCGTGTCACTCATGGTCGTGAAATTTCTGGGTGACTTCATGGGAAATGGACGAGTCTTACTCTCTGGGGGTTTGGCCCCGTCCAAAGAGTTTGGGGTCATTCTGTGGGATGGAAGAAGTCCGTTGTTCTTTTGTTGTTAATTTGTTTTGTTTTGTTTTTCAACCACAGGTGTCCCACCAAATGCGGGATTACAGAGTGGAGCCCTTGGGAGGGGCGACTGGACAACCAGAAATCTGGTTAAAAATTGGGGCCTAGGGACATGTCAAGCCCATTATGACATCTAATGGTCCAGCCACTGAGAGGATCTACTAGAGGACAGGACTCACGCTGAGGGACACAAGCGTGTTTATGCCCTCGTCGCACTCAAGAATGGGCGGGACCTCAGGGTGAATGCTGGTTTCTCCTACACTGAACATTGGACAACATGCCAACCACAAGGTTTCTTGCCATTGGTAAGGAAGAGTTCTGATTTCTCCATCACAGTCACACCTGGGCAGTGATTGGAGATAAGGTCTAGTCTCTGAAGCCGAAAAAAAGGTAGGGAAGAGATGATGACCTAAGGCCTTGGCGGGTCTGATGTGCTCAGTGTGAGGTCAGCTGACTGGCTGTTGGTCATGAGGTCCAGGCTCAGGTTGTCAGACAGTGCATTAGTGCCCAGGTTAGACTATATATTTTGGGTGCCTTCGAGTGCCGTGTAGGTTCTTATCTGAAGAACTCTTCAGGATATGAAGAAGGAGCGAGACTGAGGCGCGTGCTCAGGCTTTTGTCTCTGGATGTTTTATCAGCGATGGCTGTGGAATGTTGGGGAGGCCTCATGGGCCATGGACGAATCTTGCTCTCTGTGGATTTGGCCCGATCCCAATTGTTTTTCTTTAATCTGTGGGATGGGAGGACTCCTTCCAGGTTTGTTACCTCAGGTGTCCCAACAAAAGAGGAATTCCAAAGCAGAGCCCTGGGGAAGAGTGAAGGGACAACCCGAACTATGGTTAAAAAATGGGCCCTAGGGGCATGGCAAGCCCAATATGCTGTCTCTCCATCAGCCACTGAGAGGCCTTACCTGAGGACTGGTCTCAGGCTGAGGGTCACAATGTGTGTTTGTGACCAATGTGGCCCGCAAGCATGGGCGGGGACTCATATTCACACTGGTTTCAAGTTCACTGTACCTTGGAGAACATGCCAACCACAAGGTTTCTTGCCATGGGGAAAGAGTTCTGATTTCTGCATCATTTTCAAACCCGGGCCGTGATTGGAGATAAGGTCTAGTTTCTGAAGCCAGTAAACCGAGATTGAGAAGAGATGACAACCTAAGGCCTTGGCGGGCCCGATGTGCTCAATGTGCGGCCAGCTGTCTGGGTGGGACCAGAGGGTCCATACTCAGGCTGTTTCAGAAAGGGCATTAGTGCCCACGTCAGCCTATATATTTGGAGTACAGCGGAATGGCGTGCAGGTTGATCCTCATTTGGGGTTTCTGGGTAGCCCCAGAGGGCATTGTTTTTCTTCTGGAGGGCAGGCAGAGTGCTGCATTGTAGTTCTGGATTGCCAAACTGGAGGGCTTGTGGGCCAGTAGTCTGAGTACGGAAGTCTGAAAACCCAAGCTAGCCCTAGGTTTTTGGGTGAGACCTGAATCGAGATCTCGTGAATCTGAAGTCAGGGCGAGGATCAGACGATCGCTCAGGTTGGACATTCTGTCCCTGATGGCCCCTTCTTGAAGGGGGGTGGATCACGTGGCCATGGGGGTTTTCCCACGATGGGAGTTGTGAGAAGCTCCGAACTGCAAAGATTCTTCTACAGGACAATTGAGACCTGTTGGTTGGCTCCAGGACAACGATTCTGAGCAGGGTTCTAAGGATGGATGGCTGGGTAGCCCACATCGCATTCCAATTTTCTCGAAGCAACAAGACAGTTTAGATCTGCTGGATCTGGAGGAGCCACCGAGGAGGCTGACTTGAAATGGACTCTCCCGTGGATGTGTCCTAATATGATTTTGTGTCTATAGAGACCTTGGAATGAAGCGGTGACACTGGGGCCCTGAAGGGTTCTCCTAAAGAGAGGCTTTCACACAGCTCCATCATGCAAGTTTCCCATGTGTAGATGAGATTTGTTCTGATGGGTGAGTCAAGAAACAGCCATATGCTGTTATTGAAATAAAGGCCTCTGAGGAGAGATGCTTGGAAACCAAAGTAATGGATCCGATAGGTGCAAAGGGGCCTGTTCTTTCCTTATTACCTCTGGGGACATCATTCTACGGTTCTGAGTGCCCGTAGGTGCTCAGATGGGCCCAGATTGCCCCTGTTTGTCCTGGGAAGCCACAAATATTGGGATGCCCTCAGGGACTTTGGAGGTTTATCCTCTTAGTGGGGTTGTGGCCATTGGAATGGGCACACACAATTCCTTTGGCGAGGGCAAGCACAGTCGTTAGGTTTGGCTCCAGGGGCCTGAGCCTGTAGGGTGTGTAGGCCAGGGCTGTTCGGACAGTTGTCTGAAAACACAAACTCAGCTTATGTTTCGGGACATAGGTATGGCAGGACTGATCTACAGACCATGAGGAAAACTCTTCGGTATATGAAAAAAGGGCGAGTGTGAGGCTCTTGATCAAGTTTTTGTCTCTGGATATCGTGTCACTCATGGTTTAAAATTTCCGGGTGACATCATAGGAAATGGACGAGTCTTACACTCTGGGGGTTTGGCCCCTTCCAAAGAGTTTGGGGTCATTCTGTGGGATGGAAGAAGTCCGTTGTTCTTTTGTTGTTAATTTGTTTTGTTTTGTTTTTCAACCTCAGGTGACCCACCAAATGAGGGATTCCAGAGAAGAGCCCTGGGGAGGTGTGACTGGCCAACCAGGTATCTGGTTAAAAATTGGGGCCTAGTGACATGTCAAGGGCATTATGACATCTAATGGTCCAGCCACTGAGAGGACGTACTAGAGGACAGGACTCACGCTGAGGGTCACAATGCGTGTATATGCCCTGTCGCACTCAATGGGCGGGGCCTCAGGCTGAATGCTGGTTTTTCCTACACTGAACGTTGGACAACATGCCAACCACAAGGTTTCTTGCCATGGGTAAGGAAGTGTTCTGATCTGCATCACAGTTACGCGTGGGCAGTGATTGGAGATAAGGTCTAGGTTCTGAAGCCTGAATACTGAGGTATGGAAGAGATGATGACCTAGGGCCATGTCGGGTCAGATGTGCTCAGTGTGCGGTCACCTGTCTGGGTGTTGGTCTCGAGTTCCGTGTTCAGGTTGTCAGACAGTGCATTAGTGCCCAGGTTAGACTATATATTTTGGGTGCATTCGAGTGTCGTGTAAGTTCTTATCTGAAGAACTCTTCAGGATATTAAGAATAAGCGAGTCTGAAGCGTGTGCTCAGGCTTTTGTCTCTGGATTTTGTATCAGCGATGGCCGTGGAATGTTGGGGAGGCCTCATGGTCCATGGACGAATCTTGCTCTCTGTGGACTTGGCCCGATCCCAATTGTTTTTCGTCAATATTTTGGATGGGAGGACTCCTTTAAGGTTTTTTACCTCAGGTGTCCCACCAAAAGAGGAATTCCAAAGAAGAGCCCTGGGGAAGAGTGAAGAGACAACCGAACTATGGTTAAAAATTGTGGCCTAGGGGCATGGCAAGACCAATATGCTGTCTCTCCATCCAGCCACTGAGAGGCCTTACCTGAGGACTGCGCTCAGGCGAGGGTCACAATGTGTGTTTGTGACCAATGTGGCCCGCAAGCATGGGCGGGGCCTCATGGGCCACACTGGTTTCAACTACACTGAACCTTGAGTACATGCCAACCACAAGGTTTCTTGCCATGGGGAAAGAGTTCTGATTTCGGCATCATTTTCAAACCCGGGCCGTGATTGGAGATAAGGTCTAGGTTCTGAAGCCTGAAAACCAAGGTTGAGAAGAGATGACGACCTAAGACCATGGCGGGTCCGATGTGCTCAGTGTGCGGCCAGCTGTCTGGGTGGGGCCCGGAGGTCCAGGCTCATGCTGTGTCAGAAAGGGCATTAGTGCCCATGTCAGCCTATATATTTGGGGTACAGCCGAATGGCGTGCAGGTTGATCCTCATTTGGGGTTTCTTGGTAGCCCCAGAGGGCAATGTTTTTCTTCTGGAGTGCAGGCAGAGTGCTGCATTGTAGTCTGGATTGCCAAACTGGAGGGCTTGTGGGCCAGTAATCTGAGGTCGGAAGTCTGAGAACCCAAGCTAGGCCTCCGTTGCTGGGTGAGGTTATGGCAGGCACAATCTACAGACCTGAATCGAGATCTCGTGCATCTGAAGTCAGGGCGACGATCAGACGTTCGCTCAGGTTTGACATTCTGTCCCTGATGGCCCCTTCTTGAAGGGGGGTGGATCACGAGGCCATGGGGGTTTCCCACGATGGGAGTTGTGAGAAGCTCCCAACTGTAAAGATTCTTCTGCAGGACAATTGAGACCTGTTGGTTGTCGCCAGGACAAGGATTCCGAGCGGGGTTCTAAGGATGGATGGCTGGGTAGCCCACCTCGCATTCCAATTGTCTCCAAGCAACAAGACAGGTAAGATCTGCTGGTCCTGGGGGAGCAACCGAGGAGGCTGAGTAAATGGACTCTCCCGTGGATATGTCCTAATATGATTTTGTGTCTATGGAGACCTTGGAGTATAGCGGTGGCACTGTTGCCCTGAAGGGTTCTCCTAAAGAGAGGCTTGCACACAGGTCCATCATGCAATTTTCCCATGTGTAGATGAGATTTGTTCTGATGGGTGAGTCAAGAAACAGCCATATGCTGTTACTGAAATCCAGGCCTCTGAGGAGAGATGCCTGGAATCCAAACCAATGGATCCGATAGCTGCCTAGGGTCCTGTTCGTTCCTTTTTTCCTCTGGGTCATCAGGCTACGGGTCTGAGTGCCGGTAGGTGCCCAGATGGGCCCAGATTGCCGCTTTTTGTCCTGGGAAGCCACAAATATTGCGATGGCCTCTGGGACTTTGGAGGTTTATCCTATTAGTAGGGTTGTGGCCATTGGAGTGGGCACATACAATTCCCTTGGAGAGGGTAAGCACAGTCGTCAAGTTTGGCTCCAAGGGCCTGAGCCTGTAGGGTGTGTAGGCCAGGTGTGTTTGAACAGTTGTCGGAAAACACAAACTCGGCTTATGTTTCGTGTCATAGGTATGGCAAGTCTTATCTACAGTCCATGAGGAGAACTCTTCGGGATATGAAAAAAGGGCGAGTGTGAGGCTCTTGCTCAAGTTTTTGTCTCTGGATATCGTGTCACTCATGGTCGTGAAATTTCCGGGTGACTTCATGGGGAATGAACGAGTCTTAATCTCTGGGGTTTTGGCCCCGTCCCAAGATTTTGGGGTCATTCTGTGGGATGGAAGAAGTCCCTTGTTCTGTTGTTGTTGATTTGTTTTGTGTTGTTTTTCAACCTCAGGTGACCCACCAAATGAGGGATTCCAGAGTAGAGCCCTTGGGATGGGCGACTGGACAACCAGAAATCTGGTTAAAATTTGGGACCTAGGGACATGTCAAGCCCATTATGACATCTAATGGTCCAGCCATTGAGAGGACGTACTAGAGGACAGGACTCACGTTGAGGGTCACAATACGTGTTTATGCCCTCGTCGCACTCATGAATGGGCGGGGCCTCAGGCTGAATGCTGGTTTCTCCTACACTGAACGTTGGACAACATGCCAACCACAAGGTTTCTTGCCATGGGTAAGGATACGTTCTGATTTCTGCATCACAGTCACCCCTGGGCAATGATTGGAGATAAGGTCTAGGTTCTGAAGCCTGAAAACTGAGGTAGGGCAGAGATGATGACCTAAGGCCATGGCGGGTCTGATGTGCTCAGTGTGCGGTCAGCTGTTCGGTTGTTGCTCAGGAGGTCCCGGCTCAGGTTGTGTCCGACAGTGCATTACTGCCCAGGTTAGACTATATAATTTGGGTACATTCGAGTGCCGTGTAGGTTTATTCTCATTTAATGTGCCCGGGCAGCTCATTAGGCAATATATTTTTTCTAGAGGGCATGCAGAGTGCTGCAATGATGGTCCGGAATTGCCAAATTTGTAGGCTTCTGGGCCAGGAGTGTGAGGATGGAAGTCTGAGAACACAAGCTAGACTTGGGTTTCAGGGCGAGGGCACGGCATGTAACCCCTGAAGATCTGAATCAATATCTCATGCTTCTGAAGTCAGAGCGAGGATCAGAAGTTGGCTCAGCTTGGATTTTCTGTTCATGACTGCCCCTTCATAAGGGATCGTATTCTCGAGAGCGTGGAGGTTTTACCACGTTGGGTGTGGTGGGATGCCCCCTCCAAGGATTCCTTCTGCGGGACAATTGAGACCTGTTGGACAGCTCCAGGACATCCCATATGGATAAGTCCAGACCAACGATCGAGGATGGATGCCTGGGAAGCCCGCCTCGCATTCGAATTGTATCCTAGGGACAAGACAGTTTAGATCTGATGGCTTTGTGGGAGCAACCGGGGTGGCTGAGTTGAAATGGACTTTCCTGAGGATGGGTCTAATGTGTGTTTGTGTCCATGAGGGCCTTGGAATGGGGCGGTGGCACCGGGACCCTGAAGTATTCTCCTCAGCTTTTGACATAGCTCCCATGCACAAGTTTCCTTCTGGAGACGAGTTTGGTTCTGATGGGTGCCTCAGGAAAACCCCACTGCTGGTATTGGAAACCAGGGTTTTGAGGAGACATGCCTGTAAACCAAAGCAATGGATCCGATTTTGGCCTAGGTTCCTGTCTGGTTCAATCTTCTTTTCTGGGGACATCCATCTAGGGTATGAGTGGAGGTAGATGCTCAGCTGGTTTCAGACTGACCTTTTTTGTCCCGGGCGACCTATACTATTGCGATGGCCTCAGGGAATTTGGAGGGTTCTCATAATTCGTATGATTTTGGACAATGGAATGGGCAGAATTCCCATGGATTGGGTAGGCACAGTCCTAATGTGTGGCTCCAGGGTCGCCAGCCTGGATGGTGTGTGGCCGAGGACTTTGAGGACAGAAGTCTGAAAACACAAACTCAGCTTATGTTTGGGGAAGTAGGTATGGCAGGCCCGATCTACAAACAATGAGAAGACATTTTCAGGATATGAAGAAAGTGCGAGTCTGAGGCGCTTGCTCACTTTTGTCTCTGGATTTTGTTTCAGCGATGGCCGTGGAATGTCTAGGAGGCCTCATGGGCCATGGACGTATCTTGCTCTCTGAGGATTTGGCCCGATCCCAATTGTTTTTCGTCAATCTGTTGGATGGAGGACTCCTTTCAAGGTTGTTACATCAGGTGTCCCACCAAAAGAGGAATTCCAAAGCAGAGCCCTGGGGAAGAATGAAGGGACAAACCGAACTATTGTTAAAAATTGGGGCCTATGGGCATGGCAAGCCCAATATGCTGTCTCTTCATCCAGCCACTGAGAGGCCTTACCTGAGGACTGGGCTAAGGCTGTGTGTCACAATGTGAGTTTGCCACTTATGTGGCCCGCGATCAATGGCGGGGCCTCATCGGACAAACATGTGTCCACTACACTGAACGTTGGACAACAAGCCAACCACAAGGTCCTTGCCATTGGGAAGGAGTTCTGATTTCTGCATCATTTTCAAACCTAGGCAGTGATTGGAGATAAGGTCTAGGATCTGAATCCTGAAAACCGGGTTGGGAAGAGATAACAACCTAAGGCAATGGCTGGTCCTATGTTCTCAGTGAGCGGCAAGCTGTCTGGGTGGGGCCCGGAGGTCCAGGCCAGGCTCGGTCAAAAAGGGCATTAATGCCCAGGTCAGCCTATATATTTTGGGTACAGCCAAGTGGCGTGCAGGTTTATCTTCATTTGGGGTTTCTGGGTAGCCCCAGAGGGCAATGTTTTTCTACTGGGGGGCAAGCAGAGTGCTGCATTGTAATTCTGGATTGCCAAACTGGAGGGCTTGTGGCTTTTAGTCTGAGGACGGAAGTCTGAGGACACAAGCTAGGCTTAGGTTTCTGGGTGAGGACAAGGCAGGCACAATATACAGACCTGAATCGAGATCTCGTGCATCTGTAGTCAGGGTGAGGATCAGACTATTTCTCAGGTTGGACCTTATGTCCCTGATGGCCCCTTCATGAAGGGGGGGGTATCACGAGGCCATGGGGATTTCTCACGATGGGAGTTGTGAGAAGCTCCGAACTGCAAAGATTCTTCTGCAGGACAATTGAGACCTGTTGGTTGGCTCCAGGACAACGATTCCGAGCAGGGTTCTAAGGATGGATGGCTGGGTAGCCCATCTCGCATTCCAATTGTCTGCAAGCAACAAGACAGGTTAGATCTGCTGGATCTGGGGGAGCAACCGAGAAGGCTGAGTTGTAATGGACTCTCCCGTGGATGTTTCCTAATATGATAATATGTCTATGGAGACCTTGGAATGAAGCGGTGGCACTGGGGCCCAGAAGGGTTCTCCTAAAGAGAGGCTTTCACACAGCTCCATCGTGCAAGTTTCCCATGTGTAGATGAGATTTGTTCTGATGGGTGAGTCAAGAAACAGCCATATGCTGTTATTGAAATCCATTCCTCTGAGGAGAGATGCCTGGAAACCAAAGCAATGGATCGGTTATGTGCCTAGGGGCCTGTTCGTTCCTTTTTACCTCTGGGGACATCAGTCTACGGGTCTGAGTGCAGGTAGGTGCTCAGATGGGCCCAGCTTGCCCCTGTTTGTCCTGGGAAGCCACAAATATTGGGATGGCCTCAGGGATTTTGGAGGTTTATCCTCTTATTTGGGTTGTGGCCATTGGAATGGGCACACACAATTCCCTTGGAGAGGGCAAGTACAGTCCTCAGGTTTGGCTCCAGGGCCCTGATCCTGTAGAGTGTGTAGGCCAGGGCTGTTTGGACAGTTGTTTAAAAAAACAAACTCGGCTTATGTTTCGGGTCATAGGTATGGCAGGACTGATCTACAGACCATGAGGAGAACTCTTCGGGATATGAAAATAGGGCGAGTTTGAGGCTCTTGCTCAAGTTTTTATCTCTGGTTATCGTGTCACTCATGGTCGTGAAACTTCCGGGTGACTTCATGGGAAATGGACGAGTCTTACTCTCTGGGGGTTTGTCCCCGTCCAAAGAGTTTGGTGTCATTCTGTGGGATGGAAGAAGTCCGTTGTTCTGTTGTGATTGATTTGTTTTGTTTTGTTTTTCAACCTCAGGTGAACCAGCAAATGAGGGATTCCAGAGTAGAGCCCTGGGAGGGGCGACTGGACAACCAGAAATCTGGTTAAAATTTGGGGCCTAGGGACATGTCAAGCCCATTATGACATCTAATGGTCCAGCCACTGAGAGGACGTACTAGAGGACAGGACTCTACTGAGGGTCACAATGCGTGTTTATGCCCACGTCGCACTCAAGAATGGGCGGGGCGTCAGGGTGAATGCTGGTTTCTCCTACACTGAACGTTGGACAACATGCCAACCACAAGGTTTCTTGCCTTGGTTAAGGAAGAGTTCTGATTTCTGCATCACAGTTACGCGTGGGCAGTGATTGGAGATAAGGTCTAGGTTTTGAAGACTGAAAACTGAGGTAGGTAAGAGATGATGACATAAGGCCATGGCGGGTCTGATGTGCTCAGTGTGCGGTCAGCTGTCTGGGTGTTGGTCACGACGTCCGGGCTCAGGTTGTCAGACAGTGCATTAGTGCCCAGGTTAGACTATATATTTTGGGTGCCTTCGAGTGACGTGTAGGTTCTTATCTGAAGAACCCTTCAGGATATGACGAATGAGCGAGTCTGAGGCGCGTGCTCAGACTTTTGTCTCTGGATTTTGTATCAGCGATGGCTGTGGAATGTTGGGGAGGCCTCATGGGCCATGGTTGAATCTTGCTCTCTGTGGACTTGGACAATCCCAATTGTTTTTCGTCAATCTGTGGGATGGGAGGACTCCTTTTAGGTTTGTTACCTCAGGTGTCCGACCAAAAGAGGAATTCCAAATCAGAGCCCTGGGGAAAGACTTAAGGGACAACCCGAACTATGGTTAACAATGGGGGCCTAGGGGCATGGCAAGCCCAATATGCTGTCTCTCCATCCAGCCACTGAGAGGCCTTACCTAAGGACTGGGCTCAGGCTGAGGGTCACAATGTGTGTTTGTGACCAATGTGGCCAGCAAGCATGGGCGGGGCCTCATGGGCCACACTGGTTTCAAGTACACTGAACCTTGGACAACATGCCAACCACAAGGTTTCTTGCCATGGGGAAAGAGTTCTGATTTCTGCATCATTTTCAAACCCGGTCGTGATTGGAGATAATGTCTAGGTTCTGAAGCCTGAAACCCGAGATTGAGAAGAGATGAAGACCTAAGGCCATGGCAGGTCATATGAGCTCAGTGTGCAGCCAGCTGTCTGGGTGGGGCCAGGAGGTCCAGACTCAGGCTGTCTCAGAAAGGGCATTAGTGCGCAGGTCAGCCTATATATTTGGGGTACAGCCGAATGGCGTGCAGGTTGAATCTCATTTGGGGTTTCTGGGTAGCCCCAGACGGTAATGTTTTTCTTCTGGAGGGCAGGCAGAGTGCTGCACTGTAGTTCTGGATTGCCAAATTGGAGGGCTTGTGGGCCAGTAGTCTGAGGACGGAAGTCTGAGAACCCAAGCTAGGCCTAGGGTTCTGGGTGAGACCTGAATCTAGATCTCGTGCATCTGAAGTCAGGGCGAGGATCAGACGATCGCTCGGGTTCGACATTCTGTCCCTGATGGCCCCTTCTTGAAGGGGGGCGTGCATCACGAGGCCATGCGTGTTTTCCCACGATGGGAGTTGTGAGAAGCTCCCAACTGCAAAGATTCTTTGCAGGACAATTGAGACCTGTTGGTTGGCTCCAGGACAACGATTCCGAGCAGGGTTCTAAGGATGGATGGCTGGGTAGCCCTTCTCGCATTCCAATTGTCTGCAAGCAACAAGACAGGTTAGATCTGCTGGATCTGGGGAGCTACCGAGGAGGCTGAGTTGAAATGGACTCTCCCGTGGATGTGTCCTAATATGATAATATGTCTATGGAGACCTTGGAATGAAGCGGTGGCACTGGAGCCCATAAGGTTTCTCCTAAATAGAGGCTTTCACACAGCTCCATCGTGCAAGTTTCCCATGTGTAGATGAGATTTGTTCTGATGGGTGAGTCAAGAAACAGCCATATGCTGTTATTGAAATCCATTCCTCTGAGGAGAGATGCCTGGAAACCAAAGCAATGGATCGGATATGTGCCTAGGGGCCTGTTCGTTCCTTTTTACCTCTAGGGACATCAGTCTATGGGTCTGAGTGCCGGTAGGGGCTCAGATGGGCCCAGATTGGCCCTGTTTGTCCTGGGAAGCCACAAATATTGGAGTGGCCTCAGGGACTTTGGAGGTTTATCCTCTTAGTTGGGTTGTGGCCATTGGAATGGGCACACACAATTCCCTTGGAGAGGGCAAGCACAGTCGTCAGGTTTGGCTCCAGTGCCCTGAGCCTTTAGGGTGTGTAGGACAGGGCTGTTTGGACAGTTGTTTGAAAACACAAACTCGGCTTATGTTACGGGTCATAGGTATGGCAGGACTGATCTACAGACCATGAGGAGAACTCTTCGGGATATGAAAATAGGGCGAGTTTGAGGCTCTTGCTCAAGTTTTTATCTCTGGTTATCGTGTCACTCATGGTCGTGAAATTTCCGGGTGACTTCATGGGAAATGGACGAGTCTTACTCTCTGGGAGTTTGGCCCCGTCCAAAGAATTTGTGGTCATTCTGTGGGATGAAAGAAGTCCGTTGTTCTGTTGTTATTGATTTGTTTTGTTTTGTTTTTCAACCTCAGGTGTCCCAGTAAATGAGGGATTCCAGAGTAGAGCCCTGGGAGTGGCGACTGGACAACCAGAAATCTGGTTAAAAATTGGGGCCTAGGGACATGTCAAGCCCATTATGACATATAATGATCCAGCCACTGAGAGGACGTACTAGAGGACAGGACTCACACTGAGGGTCACAATGCGTGTTTATGCCCTCGTCGCACTCAAGAATGGGCGGGGCGTCAGGGTGAATGCTGGTTTCTACTAAACTGAATGTTGGACAACATGCCAACCACATGGTTTCTTGCCTTGGGTAAGGAAGGGTTCGGATTTCTGCATCATAATCACCCCTAGGCAGTGATTGGAGATAAGGTCTAGGTTTTGAAGACTGAAAACTGAGGTAGGTAAGAGATGATGACCTAAGGCCATGGCGGGTCTGATGTGCTCAGTGTGCGGTCAGCTGTCTGGATGTTGGTCACGAGGTCCGGGCTCAGGTTGTCAGACAGTGCATTAGTGCCCAGGTTAGACTATATATTTTGGGTGCCTTCGAGTGACGTGTAGGTTCTTATCTGAAGAACTCTTCAGGATATGAAGAATGAGCGAGTCGGAGGCGCGTGCTCAGGCTTTTGTCTCTGGATTTTGTATCAGCGATGGCTGTGGAATGTGGGGGAGGCCTCTTGGGCCATGGTTGAATCTTGCTCTCTGTGGACTTGGCCCGATCCCAATTGTTTTTCGTCAATCTGTGGGATGGGAGGACTCCTTTTAGGTTTGTTACCTCAGGTGTCCGACCAAAAGAGGAATTCCAAATCAGAGCCCTGGGGAAGAGTGAAGGGACAACTCGAACTATGGTTAACAATGGGGGCCTAGGGCCATGGTAAGCCCAATATGCTGTCTCTCCATCCAGCCACTGAGAGGCCTTACCTGAGGACTGGGCTCAGGCTGAGGGTCACAATGTGTGTTTGTGACCAATGTGGCCCGCAAGCATGGGCGGGGCCTCATGGGCAACACTGGTTTCAAGTACACTGAACCTTGGACAACTTGCCAACCACAAGGTTTCTTGCCATGGGGAAAGCATTCTGATTTCTGCATCACTTTCAAACCCGCGCCATGATTGGAGATAATGTCTAGGTTCTGAAGCCTGAAATCCGAGATTGAGAAGAGATGAAGACCTAAGGCCATGGCAGGTCATATGAGCTCAGTGTGCGGCCAGCTGTCTGGGTGGGGCCAGGAGGTCCAGACTCAGGCAGTCTCAGAAAGGGCATTAGTGCTCAGGTCAGCCTATATATTTGGGGTACAGCCGAATGGCGTGCAGGTTGAATCTCATTTGGGGTTTCTGGGTAGCCCCAGATGGCAATGTTTTCCTCTGGAAGGCAGGCAGAGAGCTGCACTGTAGTTCTGGATGGCCAAACTGGAGGGCTTGTGGGCCAGTAGTCTAAGTTCGGAAGTCTGAGAACCCAAGATAGGCCTCCGTTGGTGGGTGAGGATATGGCAGGCACAATCTACAGACCTGAATCGAGATCTCGTGCATCTGAAGTCAGGGCGAGGATCAGACGATCGCTCAGGTTGGACATTCTGTCCCTGATGACCCCTTCTTGAAGGGGGGCGTGGATCACGAGGCCATGTGGGTTTTCCCACGTTGGGAGTTGTGAGAAGCTCCCAACTGCAAAGATTCTTCTGCAGGACAATTGAAACCTGTTGGTTGGCTCCAGGACAAGGATTCCGAGCAGGGTTCTAAGGATGGATGGCTGGGTAGCCCACCTCGCATTCCAATTGTCTCCAAGCAAGAAGACAGGTTAGATCTGCTGGACCTGGGGGAGCAACCGAGGAGGCTGAGTAAATTGACTCTCCCGTGGATATGTCCTAATATGATTTTGTGTCTATGGAGACCTTGGAGTATAGCGGTGGCACTGTTGCCCTGAAGGGTTCTCCTAAAGAGAGGCTTGCACACAGGTCCATCGTTCAATTTTCCCATGTGTAGATGAGATTTGTTCTGATGGGTGAGTCAAGAAACAGCCATATGCTGTTATTGAAATCCAGGCCTCTGAGGAGAGATGCCTGGAAACTAATGCAATGGATCCGTTATGTGTCTAGGGGCCTGTTCGTTCCTTTTTACCTCTGGGGACATCAGTTTACGGGACTGAGTGCCGGTAGGTGCTCAGATGGGCCCAGATTGCCGCTGTTTGTCCTGGGAATCCACAAATATTGCGATGGCCTCTGGAACTTTGGAGGTTTATCCTCTTAGTAAGGTTGTGGCCATTGGAGTGGGCAAATACAATTCCCTTGAAGAGGGCAAGCACAGTCGTCAAGTTTGGCTCCAAGGGCCTGAGCATGTAGGGTGTGTAGGCCAGGGCTGTTTGAACAGTTGTCTGAAAACACAAACTCGGCTTATGTTTCGTGTCATAGGTATGGCAGGACTTATCTACAGTCCATGAGGAGAACTCTTCGGGATATGAAAAAAGGGCGAGTGTGAGGCTCCTGCTCAAGTTTTTGTCTCTGGATATCGTGTCACTCATGGTCGTGAAATTTCCGGGTGACTTCATGGAAATGAACGAGTCTTACTCTCTGGGGTTTTGGCCCCGTCCAAAGATTTTGGGGTCATTCTGTGGGATGGAAGAAGTCCGTTGTTCTGTTGTTGTTGATTTGTTTTGTTCTGTTTTTCAACCTCAGTTGTCCCACCAAATGAGGGATTCCAGAGTAGAGCCCTGGGGAGGGCGGACTGGACAACCAGAAATGTGGTTAAAAATTGGGGCCTAGGGACATGTCAAGCCCATTATGACATCTAATGGTCCAGCCACTGAGAGGACGTACTAGAGGACAGGACTCACGCTGAGGGTCACAATACGTGTTTATGCCCTCGTCGCACTCATGAATGGGCGGGGCCTCAGGCTGAATGCTGTTTTCTCCTACACTGAACGTTGGACAACATGCCAACCACAAGGTTTCTTGCCATGGGTAAGGATACGTTCTGATTTCTGCATCACAGTCACCCATGGGCAGTGATTGGAGATAAGGTCTAGGTTCTGAAGCCGGAAAACTGAGGTTGGGAAGACATGATGACCTAAGGCCATGGCGGGTCTGATGTGCTCAGTGTTCAGTCAGCTGTCTGGGTGTTGGTCACGAGGTCCGGTCTCAGGTTGTCAGACAGTGCATTAGTACCCAGGTTAGACTCTATATTTTGGGTGCCTGGGAGTGCTGTGTAGGTTCTTTTCTGACGAACTCTTCA
The DNA here is from genome assembly GCF_011764305.1 of Mustela putorius furo. Taxonomy (NCBI): domain Eukaryota; kingdom Metazoa; phylum Chordata; class Mammalia; order Carnivora; family Mustelidae; genus Mustela; species Mustela putorius. The sequence continues at coordinate 64,708 of NW_025421811.1, forward strand.
GGATATGAAGAATGAGCGAGTCTGAGGGGCGTACTCAGGCTTTTGTCTCTGGATTTTGTATCAGCGATGGCCGTGGAATATTGGGGAGGCCTCAGGGGCCAAGGACGAATCTTGCTCTCTGTTGATTTGGCCCGATACCAATTGTTTTTCGTTAATGTGTGGAATGGGAGGACTCGTTTCAGGTTTGTTACCTCAGGTGTCTGACCAAAAGAGGAATTCCAAATCAGAGCCCTGGGGAAGAGTGAAGGGACAACCCGAACTATGGTTAAAAATTGGGGCCTAGGGGCATGGCAATCCCAATATGCTGTCTCTACATCCAGGCACTGAGAGGACTTACCTGAGGACTGTGCCCAGGCGAGGGTCACAATGTGTGTTTGTGACCAATGTAGCCCACAAGCATGGGTGGGGCCTCATGGGCCACACTGGTTTCAAGTACCATGAACCTTGGACAACATGCCAAACACAAGGTTTCTTGCCATGGGGAAAGAGTTCTGATTTCTGCATCATTTTCAACCCGGTCCGATTGGAGATAAGGTCCAGGTTTTGAAGCCTGAAAACCGAGATTGTGAAGAGATGACGACCTAAGGCCATGGCGGTTTCGATGTGCTCAGTGTGCGGCTAGCTGTCTGGGTTGGGCCAGGAGGTCTAGACTCAGGATGTCAGAAATGGCATTAGTGCCCAGGTCATCATATGTATTTGGGGTATACCCGAATGGCGTGCAGGATGATCCTCATTTGGGGTATCTGGGTAGCCCCAGATGGCAATGTTTTTCTTCTGGAGAACAGGCAGAGTGCTGGATTGTAGTTCTCGATTGCCACAATGGAGGGCTTGTGGGCCAGTAGTCTGAGGACGGAAGTCTGAGAACCCAAGCTAGGCCTAGGTTTCTTGGTGAGGATATGGCAGGCAAAATCTACAGACCTGAATCGAGATCTCGTGCATCTGAAGTCATGGCGAGGATCAGACGATCGCTCAGGTTGGACATTCTGTCCCTGATGGCCCCTTCTTGAAGGGGGGCGTGGATCACGAGGCCATGGGGGTTTTCCTACGATGGGAGTTGTGAGAAGCTCGAACTGCAAATATTCTTCTGCAGGACAATTGAGACCTGTTGGTTGGCTCCAGGACAACGATTCCGAGCAGGGTTCTAAGGATGGATGGCTAGGTAGCCCACCTCGCATTCCAATTTTCTCCAAGCAACAAGACACGTTAGATCTGCTGGACAGGGGTAGCAACCGAGGAGGCTGAGTTTAAATGGACCCTCTCGTGGATGTGTCCTAATATGATTTTGTGTCTATGGAGACCTTGGAATGAAGCGGTGGCACTGGGGCCCTGATGGGTTCTCCTAAAGAGAGGCTTTCACACAGATCCATCGTGCAAGTTCCCCAAGTGTAGATGAGATTTGTTCTGATGGGTGAGTCAAGAAACAGCCATATGCTGTTATTGAAATACAGGCCTCTGAGGAGAGATGCCTGGAAACCAAAGCAATGGATCCGATTGGTTCCTAGGGACCTGTTCGTTCCTTTTTACCACTGGGCACATAGTCTACGGGTCTGAGTGATGGTAGGTGCTCAGATGGGCCCAGATTGCACCTGTTTGTCCTGGGAAGCCACAAATATTGGGATGGCCGCAGGGACTTTGGAGGTTTATACTCCTAGTACGGTTCTGGCGATTGGAATGGGCAGATACAATTCCCTTGGAGAGGGCAAGCACAGCCGTCAGGTGTGGCTCCAGGGGCCTGAGACTGTAGGGTGTGTAGTCCAGGGCTGTTTGGACAGTTGTCTGAAAACACAAACTCGGCTTACATTTCGGGTCATAGGTATGGCAGGACTGATCTACAGGCCATGAGGAGAACTCTTTGGGATATGAAAAAGGGCTAGGGTGAGGCCCTGCTCAAGTTTTTGTCTCTGGATATCGTGTCACTCATGGACGTGAAATATCCGGGTGACTTCATGGGAAATGGACGAGCCTTACTCTCTGGGGCTTTGGCCCTGTCCAAAGAGCTTGGGGTCATTCCGTGGGATGGAAGAAGTCTGTTGCTCTGTTGTTGTTGATTTGTTTTGTTTTGTTTTTCAACTTCAGGTGTTCCACCAAATGAGGGATTCCAGAGTAGAGACCTGGGGAGGGGCGACTGGACAACCAGAAATCTGGTTATAATTTGGGGCCTAGGGACATGTCAAGCCCATTATGACATCTAATGGTCCAGCCACTGAGAGGACGTACTAGAGGACAGGACTCACGCTTAGGGTCACAATGCGTGTTTATGCCCTCGTCGCACTCAAGAATGGGCGGGGCCTCAGGGTGAATGCTGGTTCTCCTACACTGAACGGAGGACAACATGCCAACCACAAGGTTTCTTGCCATGGGTAAGGAAGAGTTCTGATTTCTACATCACAGTCACCCCTGGGCAGTGATTGGATATAAGGTCTAGGTCCTGAATCCTGAAAACTGAGGTAGGGAAGAGATGATGATCTAAGGCCATGGCGGGTCTGATGTGCTCAGCGTGTGTCCAGCTGTCTGGGTGATGGTCACGAGGTCCGGGCTCAGGTTGTCAGACAGTGCATTAGTGCCCAGGTTAGACTATATATTTTGGGTGCATTCGAGTGCCGTGTAAGTTCTTATCTGAAGAACTCTTCAGGATATGAAGAATGAGCGAGTCTGAAGCGCGTGCTCAGGCTTTTGTCTCTGGATTTGGTATCAGCGATGGCCGTGGAATGTTGGGGAGGCCTCATGGGCCAAGGACGAATCTTGCTCTCTGTGGACTTGGCCCGATCCCAATTGTTTTTCGTCAATCTGAGGGATGGGAGGACTCCTTTCAGGTTTGTTACCTCAGGGGTCCCACCAAAAGAGGAATTCGAAAGCAGAGCCCTGGAGAAGAGTGACGGGAAAACCCGAACTATGGTTAAAAATTGGAGCCTAGGGGCATGGCAAGCCCAATATGCTGACTCTCCAGCCAGCCACTGAGAGGCCTTACCTGAGGACTGGGCTCAGGCTGAGGGTCACAATGTGTGTTTGTGTTCAATGTGGCCCACAAGCATGGGCGGGGCCTCATGGGCCACACTGGTTTCAACTACAATGAACCTTCGACAACATGCCAACCACAAGGTTTCTTGCCATGGCGAAAGAGTTCTGATTTCTGCATCATTTTCAAACCCGGGCCGTGATTGGAGATAAGGTCTAGGCTCTGAAGCACGAAAACCGAGGTTGAGAAGAGATGACGACCTAAGGCCATGGCGGGTCCGATGTGCTCAGTGTGCGGCCAGCTGTCTGGGTGGGGCCCGGAGGTCCAGGCTCAGGCTGTGTTAGAAAGGGCATTAGTGCCCAGGTCAGCCTAATTGGGGTACAGCCGAAATGCGTTCCCAGTTGATCCTCATTTGGGGTGACTGGTTAGCCGCAGAGGGCAATGATTTTCTTTTGGAGGGCAGGCAGTGTGCTGCATTGTAGTTCTGGATTGCCAAACTGGAGGGCTTGTGGGTCAGTAGTCTGAGGACGGAAGTCTGAGAACCCAAGCTAGGCCTAGGTTTCTGGGTGAGGATATGGCAGGCAAAATCTACAGACCTGAATCGAGATCTCGTGCTTCTGAAGTCAGGGCGAGGATCAGACGATCGCTCAGGTTGGACATTCTGTGCCTGATGGCCCCTTCTTGAAGGGGGGTGGATAACGAGGCCATGGGGGTTTTCCCACGATGGGCGTTGTGAGAAGCTCCCAACTGCAAAGATTCTTTTGTAGGACAATTGTGACCTGTTGGTTGGCTCCAGGACATCGATTCCGAGCAGGGTTCTAAGGATCGATGGCTGGGTAGCCCCCCTCGCATTCCAATTTTCTCCAAGCAACAAGACAGGTTAGGTCTGCTGGATCTGGGGGAGAAACCGAGGAGGCTGTGTTTAAATGCACTCTCCCGTGGATGTGTCCTAATATGATTTTGTGTCTATGGAGACCTTGGAATGAAGCGGTGGCACTGGGGCCCTGAAAGGGTCTCCTAAAGAGAGGCTTTCACACAGCTCCATTGTGCAAGTTCCCCATGTGTAGATGAGATTTGTTCTGATGGGTGATTCAAGAAACAGCCATATGCTGTTATTGAAATCCAGGCCTCTGAGGAGAGATGCCTGGAAACCAAAGCAATGGATCCGATAGGTGCCTAGGGGCCTGTTCGTTTCTTTTTACCTCTGGGCACATCAGTCTATGGGTCAGAGTGCTGGCAGGTGCTCATATGGGCCCAGATTGCCCCTGTTTGTCCTGGGAAGCCACAAATATTGGGATGGCCTCTGGGACTTTGGAGGTTTATCCTATTAGTAGGGTTGTACGCATTGGAGTGGGCACATACAATTCCCTTGGAGAGGGCAAGCACAGTCCTCATTTTTGGCTCCAGGGGCCAGAGCATGTAGGGTGTGTAGGCAAGGGCTGTTTGGACAGTTGTCTGAAAACACAAACTCGGCTTATGTTTCGGGTCATAGGTATGGCAGGACTGATCTACAGAACATGAGGAGAACTCTTCGGGATATGAAAAAAGGACGAGTGTGAGGCTCTTTCTCAAGTTTTTGTCTCTGGATATCGTGTCACTCATGGTCGTGAAATTTCCGGGTGACTTCATGGGAAATGGACGAGTCTTACTCTCTGGGGGTTTGGCCCCGTCCATCGAGTTTGGGGTCACTCTGTGGGATGGAAGAAGTCCGTTTTTTTTGTTGTTGTTGATTTGTTTTGTTTTGTTTTTCAACCTCAGGTGTCCCACCAAATGAGCGATTCCAGAGTAGAGCCCTGGGGAGGGCCCAATGGACAACCAGAAATCTGGTTAAAAAATGGGGCCTAGGGACATGTCAAGCCCATTATGACATCTAATGGTCCAGCCACTGAGAGGATTTACTAGAGGTCAGGAATCACGCTGAGGGTCACAATGCGAGTTTATGCCCTCGTTGCACTAAAGAATGTGCGTGATCTCATGGTGAATGGTGGTTTCCCCTACACTGAACGTAGGACAACATGGCAACAACAAGGTTTCTTGCCTTGGTTAAGCAGGAGTTCTGATTTCTGCATCACAGTCACCCCTGGGCTGTGATTGGAGATAAGGTCTAGGTTCTGAAGCCTGAAAACTGAGGTAGGGCAGAGATGATGATCTAAGGCCATGGCGGGTCTGATGTGCTCAGTGTGCGGACAGCTGTCTGGTTGTTGCTCAGGAGGTCCCAGCTCAGGGTGTGTCAGACAGTGCATTACTGCCCAGGTTAGACTATATAATTTGGGTACATTCAAGTGCCGTGTAGGTTTATTCTCATTTAATGTGCCCGGGCAGCTCATTAGGCAATATATTTTTTCTAGAGGGCATGCAGAGTGCTGCAATGATGGTCCGGAATTGCCTAACTTGTAGGCTTCTGGGCCAGGAGTGTGAGGATGGAAGTCTGAGAACACAAGCTAGACTTGGGTTTCAGGGCGAGGGCACGGCATGTACCCCCTGAAGATCTGAAGCAATATCTCATGCATCTGAAGTCAGAGCGAGGATCAGAAGTTGGCTCAGCTTGGATTTTCTGTTCATGACTGCCCCTTCATAAGGGAGCAGATTCTCGAGAGCGTGGAGGTTTTACAACGTTGGGTGTGGTGGGATGCCCCCTCCAAGGATTCCTTCTGCGGGACAATTGAGACCTGTTGGACAGCTCCAGGACATCCCATATGGATGAGTCCAGACCAACGTTCGAGGATGGATGCCTGGGAAGCCCGCCTCGCATTCCAATTGTATCCTAGGGACAAGACAGTTTAGATCTGATAGCTTTGCGGGAGCAACCGGGGTGGCTGAGTTGAAATGGACTTTCCTGAGGATGGGTCTAATGTGTGTTTGTGTCCATGAGGGCCTTAAATGGGGCGGTGGCACCGGGACCCTGAAGTATTCTCCTCAGCTTTTGACATAGCTCCCATGCACAAGTTTCCTTGAGGAGACGAGTTTGGTTCTGATGTGTGCCTCAGGAAAACCCCATTGCTGGTATTGGAAACCAGGGTTTTGAGGAGACATGCCTGTAAACCAAAGCAATGGATCCGATTTTGGCCTAGGTTCCTGTCTGGTTCAATCTTCTTCTCTGGGGACATCCATCTAGGGTATGAGTGGAGGTAGATGCTCAGCTGGTTTCAGACTGACCTTTTTTGTCCCGGGCGACCTATACTATTGGGATGGCCTCAGAGACTTTGGAGGGTTCTCCTAATTTGTACGATTTTGGACAATGGAATGGGCAGAATTCCCATGGATTGGGCAGGCACAGTCCTAATGTGTGGCTCCAGGGTCCCCAGCCTAGATGGTGTGTGGCCCAGGACTTTGAGGACAGAAGTCTGAAAACACAAACTCAGCTTATGTTTGGGGACGTAGGTATGGCACGCCCGATCTACAAACCATGAGAAGACATTTTCAGGATATGAAGAAAGTGCAAGTCTGCGGCGCTTGCTCACTTTTGTCTCTGGATTTTGTTTCAGCGATGGCCGTGGATTGTCTAGGAGGCCTCATGGGCCATGGACGAATCTTGCTCTCTGTGGATTTGGCCCGATCCCAATTGTTTTTCTTCAATCCTTTGGATGGAGGACTTCTTTCAGGGTTGTTACATCAGGTGTCCCACCAAAAGAGGAATTCCATGGCAGAGCCCTGGGGAAGAATGAAGGGACAACCCGAAGTATGGTTAAAAATTGGGGTCTATGGGCATGGCAAGCACAATATGCTGTCTCTTCATCCAGCCACTGATAGGCCTTACCTGAGGACTGGGCTAAGGCTGTGGGTCACAATGTGACTTTGCCACCTATGTGGCCCGCGATCAATGGCGGGGCCTCATCGGACAAACAGGTTTCCACTACACTGAACGTTGGAAACAAGCCAACCACAGGGTTCTTGCCATTGGGAAGGAGTTCTGATTTCTGCATCATTTTCAAACCTGGGCAGTGATTGGAGATAAGGTCTAGGATCTGAATCCTGAAAACCGAGGTTGGGAAGAGATAACGACCTAAGGCAATGGCTGGTCCTATGTTCTCATTGAGCGGCAAGCTGTCTGGGTGGGGCCAGGAGGTCCAGGCTCAGGCTCTGTCAGAAAGGGCATTAATGCCCAGGTCAGCCTATATATTTTGGGTACAGCCAAGTGGCGTGCAGGTTGATCTTCATTTGGGGTTTCTGGGTAGCCCCAGAGGGCAATGTTTTTCTTCTGGAGGGTAAGCAGAGTGCTGCATTGTAATTCTGGATTGGCAAACTGGAGGGTTTGTGGGCCATTAGTCTGAGGACGGAAGTCTGAGGACACAAGTTAGGCTTAGGTTTCTGGGTGAGGACAAGGCAGGCACAATATACAGACCTGAATCGAGATCTCGTGCATCTGTAGTCAGAGTGAGGATCAGACTATTTCTCAGGTTGGACCTTATGTCCCTGATGGCCCCTTCTTGAAGGGGGGATATCACGAGGCCATGGGGTTTCTCACGATGGGAGTTGTGAGAAGCTCCGAACTGCAAAGATTCTTCTGCAGGAAAATTGAGACCTGTTGGTTGGCTCCAGGCCAATGATTCTGAGCAGGGTTCTATGGATGGATGGCGGAGTAGGCCACCTCGCATTCCAATTGTCTCCTAGCAACAAGACAAGTTAGATCTGCTGGATCTCGCGGAGCATCCGAATATGCTGAGTTGATTTGGACTCTTCCGTGCATGTGTCCTAATATGATTTTGTGTCTATGGAGGCCTTGTAATGGGGCAGTGGCACAGAGGCCCTGAAGGATTCTCCTAACTGGAGGTTTTGAGACATCGTCAAAGGATAATTTTCCAATGTGGAGAAGAGATTTGTTCTTCTTGCTGCCTCATGATATCCCCATATGCTAATATTGGAAACCAGGCCTCTGAGGAGAGATACCTGTAACCGAAAGCAATGAATCTGATTCAGGCCTCGGGGCCTGTCTGATTCAATTTTCTTCTCTGGGGACATCCATCTACGCTGAGTAGAGGTAGATGCTCAGCTGGTTTCAGATGACCCTTGTTTGTCTTGAGCGGACTACATTATTGGGATGTCCTTGGGGACTCTGGAGGTTTTTCCTAATTTGTACGATTGTGGACAATGGAATGGTCAGAATTCCCGTGGTATGGACAGGCACAGTCCTGATGTGTGGCTCCAGGGGCCCCAGCCTGAAGGGTCTGTGGGCCAGGAATGTGGGGACAGAAGTCTGAAAACACATACTCGGCTTAGGTTTGGGAAGTAGGTATGGCAGGCCCGATCTACAGACCGTGAGGAGAACTCTTCGGGACACGACAAAAGAGCGAGTGTGAGGCGCTTGCTCAGACTTTTGTCTCTGGATTTGTTGTCAACGATGGCTGTGGAAACTCGGGGAGGCCTCATGGGCCATGGATGAGACTTCCTCTCTGTGAATTTGGTCCAATCCCAATTGTTTGGGGTCAATCTGAAGGATGGGAGGAGTCCTTTTAGTTTGGTTACCTCAGGTGTCCCATCAAAAGAGGGATTCCAAAGCAGAGCTCTGGGGAGGGATGAATGGACATCCCGAACAATCCAATTGGGGTGAGGTCGAGAACCGAGCAGGTTGATCCTCATTTGCGGTTTATGGAGATCCCCATAGAGCAACGTTTTTCTTCTGGAGGGCCAGCATAGGGCTCCATTTTGGTTCCAGAATTCCAAGTCTTGAGGACATGTTTGCCAGGAGTGTGAGGGAGGAAGTCTGAAAACACAAGGTAGCACGAGGTTTGGGCCCACTGTGCAGAGGCTGAATCGAGATCTCCTGCATCTGAGGTCAGGGCGAGTATCAGATGTTGCCTCAAGCTGGAGTTTGTGTCCACGATGGCCCCTTCCTGAAGGGGGTGGGGGCGTCATGAGGCCAGGGTGGTTTCCCTACGCTGGGAGTTGTGAGCTGCACCAAACTTCAAAGTTTCCTTCTTCAGGACAGTCGAGTACTATTGGATGGTTCCAGGATGCCCCATACAGAAAGACTCGAGAGCAGGGGCCTAAGCATGGATGCCGAGAAACGCCAACTCACCTTCCCATTGCCTGGTCGAGACAAGGCACGCTCAATCTGCGGGCTCTTGGGTGAGCTACCCAGAAGGCTGAGTTTAAATGGACTTTCCTGAGGATGAGTCATAATGTGGGTTGGTGGCCATGGAGACCTTGGAATGTGGCAGTAGCTAAGGGACACTGCAGGATTCTTCAACCCGAAGGGTTTGACACAACTCCAACAAGGAAGCTTTCCATGCAGAGATGAGAGGTGTTCTGTCTGGTGCCTCAGGATAGCCCCATATGCTGGTCTTCGAACCCAGGCCTCTGAGGAGTGATACCTGGACACCAAAGCAAGCGTTCATAATAGGGCCTAGGGGCCTGTCTGGTTCAATCTTCTGTCTCTGCGGATATCAGTCTGTGTGTCTGCATGGAGGTAGTAGTTGCTCAGCTGGTGTCATAATGCCCCTGTTTTTCCAGTGCGGCTTGCGGTAGTGGGATGTCCTTGGGGACCTTGAGGTTTCTACTATTTTGTAGAGTTGTGGCCAATGGAACGGGCAGTTTCTTAGGAGAGAGCAGGCACAGTTCTGTGGTGTGGCTCCAGAGACCCCAGCCTGAAGGCGGTGTGGGCCACGGCTGTGCAGACAGACATCCAAAAACCCAAACTCAGCTCAGGTTTGGGGCCGAGGTTATGGCAGGCCTGATCTACAGTCCGTGAGGGGAGCTCCTCTGGATATGAAAGAAGGGTGAGAGGGAGGCAGTTGCTCAGTCTTTTGTCTCTGGATATTTTGTCCACAATGGCCGGTTAATGTAGGAGTTGCCACATGGGTCGTAGAAGTCTCCCTCTCTGGTAGTTTGTCCAGCCCCCAAGAGTTTGGGGTCATTCTGTGGGAAGGGAAGAGTCCTGTTTTCTGCTTCATGTGTCCCCCCAGTAGAGGGATTCTGGAGCATAGCAGTGGGTACTGACACTGAAATACTCGCTCTCTGGTTAAGCCTGGGGTCCTATGGATATGACAAGCCCCATATGCAGGATCTTGGTCCAGCCACTGAGAGGCGTTCCTTTAATACGGGACTCACGCTACAGGTCACAATGCATGTCTGTGCCCTAGGCGGCCCTCAAGCACTGGCGTGGCCTTTCCAACAATGCAGGTTTTCCCACATTGAACGTTGGACAACATGCCAACCACAAGGTTTCTGGCCATGGGGAAGGAGGAATTCTTATTTCTGCATCACGTTCACCCCTGGGCAGTGATTGGAGATAAGGTCTAGGTTCTGAAGCCTGAAAACCGAGGTTGGGAAGAGATGACGAACTACAGCCGTAGCGGGTCCCTTGTGTCCAGGTTGGAGCCAGCTGTCTAGGTGTCGTTTGGGATGTCTTGTCTCAGGCTGTGCCAGACAGGGCATTCGTATTCAGGGTAGGCTGTATAATTGCTTTACAGTGAGTGGCATGCATTAGATAATCATTTGGGGTTTCTTATTAGCAGCATAGGGCAAAATTTTTCTTCTGGAGGGCAGGCAGAGTGCTGCATTGTGGCTTCGGAATTCCCAAACTGGAGGGCTTGTGGGCCAGGAGAGTGAGGAAGGAAGTCTGAGAACACAAGCTAGGCTTAGGTTTTGGGGAATGGACATCGCAGGCACACTCTGCAGAGCTGAATTGAGATCTCATGAGTCTGAAGTCAGGTCGAGGATCAGACTTTGGCTCAGGTTGGAGTTTCTGTCCATGTTGGCCCCTTCATGAAGGGGGGGGGCATTATGAGGCCATGGGGGTTTTCCCACTATTAGAGTTGTGAGATGCTCCAAACCGCAAGGATTCCTTCTGTGGGACAATTAAGATTTGTTGGATGGCTCCAGGACGTCTCATAAGGTATTTTTCCAGAACAGGGTTCTAAGTATGGATGCCTGGGCAGACAGCCTCAATTCCAATTGTCTCCTAGCAACAAGAAACGTTTGATCGGATGGTTTGGGGTAGCATCAGAGGGGGCTGAGTTGGAATGGACTTTCCTGAGGATGGTCTTAAATCAGTTGAAATGGACTTTCCTGAGGATGGTCTTAATGTTGGTTTGAGTCCATTGAGACCTTGGTATGGGGCAGTGGCACAAGGGCCCTGAAGGATTCTCCTAACCAGAGGTGATAACAAAGCTCCAATGAGCAAGTTTTCCATGGGGAGACGAGATTTGTTCTTATTGGTGCCTCAGGAAACCACCATTTGCTGGTATTGGAAATGAGGCCTCTGAGGAGAGATGCCTGGAAACCAAAGCAATGGATCTGATTAAGGCCTAGGGGCCTGTCCGGTTCAATATTCTTCTCTGGGGACATCTTTTGTCTGAGTGGAGGTAGTTGCTCAGCTGGTTTGAGATCACACCTGTTTGTCCTGGGCGGCCTACACTATTGGGATGGCCTCGGTAACTTTGGAGGTTTTTCCTAATTTGCAAGGTTTGTGGCCAATGGAATGGGGAAGAATTCTCTTGAAAGGGAAGCACAGTCCTGAGGTGTGGCTCCAGGGACCCAAGTGTGGAGCGTGTGTGGTCCAGGGCTATTTGGACAAAAGTCTGAAAACACAAACTCCACTTAGGTTTGGGTCTGTAGGTATGGCCGGCCCGATATATAGACCGTGAGGAGAACTCTTCGGGATATGAACAAAGGGCGAAAGTGAGGTGCTTGCTCATGCTTATTTTTTTCTGGATATGTGTCACCGATTGCCATGGAATGTCCGGGGGTGTCCTCATGGGCCATCGATGAGGCTCCCTTTCTGGGGATTTGACCCAATCCAAGAGTTTGGGGTCATTCTGTGGGAAGGGAGGAGGCTTTCTTTCTGTTTTTTTTTTTTTTTTTTTTTTTTTTACCTCAGGTGGACCACCAAAAGAGGGATTCCACAGCAGAGTCCTGGGGAGGGGCGACTGGACAACCAGAACTCTGGTTAACATTGGGACCTAAGAACATGGCAAGCCCCATATGTGGGCTCTTGGTCCAGACACTGAGAGGCCTTCCTTGAGCATAGGGCTCACATTGAGTTTCACAATGTGTTTTTGTGCCCAAGGAGCCCCTCAAGTAAGGGCGTGGCCTAATGTACCATGCTGGTTTCTCCTACACTGAACGTTGCACAATATGGCAACCACAAGTTTTTCTGGCCATGGGGAAGAAGGAGTTCTAATTTCTGCAACACTTTCACTCCTGGACTGTGATTGGATTTAAGGTCTAGGTTCTGAAGCCTGAAAACTGAGGTTGGGAAGAGATGAAGACCTAAGGCCATGGTGTGACTGATGTGCTCAGTGTTCGGCCAGCTGTTGAGTGTGGGTTGGGAGGTGCAGGCTCAGGCTGTGGCAGACAGGGAATTAGTGCCCAGGCTAGACTGTATCATTGGGGTGCAGTCGAGTTTCGTGCAGGTTGGTACTCATTTGTGGTTACTGGGTAGCCCCAGAGGGCAACGTTTTTCTTCTGGAAGGAAGACACAGTGCCCCATAGTGGCTCCAGAATTCCCAAACTGGAAGGCTTGTGGGCCAGGAGTGTGAGGAAAAAATTCTGAGAACACAAGCCAGACTTAGATTTCGGGGTGAGGGGGCGGCAGGAACCCTCTGCAGAGATGATTCGAGATCCCGTGTACCTGAAGACAGAGCTAGGATCAGACGTTGGCTCAGGTTGGAGTTTCTGTCCATGACGGCCCCTTCATGAAAGGGAGGGTGTCACGAGGCCATGGAGGTTTTCCCACGATGGGAATTGTGAGATGCTCCAAACCGCAATGATTCCTTCCGTGGGACAGTCAAGACCTGCTGGATGGCTCCAGGACATCCCATAAGGAAGTTATCCAGAATAGGGTTCTTAGGTTGGATGCCTGGGCAGCCTGCCTCCCATTAGAGGTGTCTCATAGCGCCAAGGTAAGTTCGATCTGCTGGTTCTAGGGGAGTAACCGAGGCGGGTGTGTTGAAATGGGTGAGTTGAGGATGGGTCATAATGTGCATTTGTGTCCATGGAGACCTTGGAATGGGGTGCTTGATCCTGGGCCTTGAGGGATGTTCATAACCGGAGGTTTTGATGGAGCTCTAAAGAGTACGTTTCCTATGTAGAGAAGAGAATTGTTTTGATGAGTGCCTAAGGAATCTCCCATATACTGGTATTGGAAACAAGGCCTCTGAGGAGAGATGCCTGGAAACAAAAGCAATGGATATGATTAGGGCCTAGGTGCCTGTCCGTTTCAATCTCTTTCCTGGGGATACGTGCCTATGGATCTGAGGGGAGGTAGTTGCTCGGCTTGTGTCAGATCGCCCCTGTTTGTCCTGGGCAGCCTATAATATTGGGAATGGCCTCGGGATTTTGGAGTTTCTCCTAATCTATAGGGTTGTGGCCAATGGAATGGGCAGAAATCCCCTGGAGAGGGCAGGCACAGTTCTGAGTTTGGCTCTAGGGGCCCAGCCTTGAGGGTGTGTGGGCCAGGCCTGTGGGGACAGAAGTCTGAAAACACAAATTCCGCTTAGGATTGGGGACATAGGTATGGCACGCCCAATCTACAGACCGTGATAACACTTCGGGATATGAAAAAGGGTGAGTTTGAGGTGCTTGCTCAGGTTTTGTCTCTGGATTTGTGTCAACAATGTGGGTCGAATGCTGGCGTGGCCTCATGGGTTGTGGACGGCTTTCCTTCTCTGAGGATTTGACCCAATCCCAAGAGTTTGGGTACATTCTGTGGGATGGGAGGTGTCCTTTCTGTTTTTTTTATTTTATTTTATGTACCTCATGTGTGTGCCAATAAAAGAGGGATTCCAGAGCAGAGTCCTTGGGAGGGACAACTGGATAACCCCACCTCTGTTTAAGTTTGGGGGCCTAGGGGCATGGCAAGTCCAATATGTGGGCTCTTGATTCAGACACTGAGAGGTCTTCCTTGAGGACAGGGCTCATGCTGAGGGTCACAATGCCTATTTGTGCCCAACAAGGCCCTCAAGCATGGGAAGGGCCTCATGGGCCACGCTGGATTCTCCTACACTGAACGTTGGAGAATATGCCAACCACAAGGTTTCCGGCCATGGCGAAGGAAGAGTTGTGATTTCTGCATCACGTTCACCCCTGGACAGTGATTGGAGTTTAGGTCTAGGTTCTGAAACCCGAAAACCGAGGTTGGGAAGAGATGAAGACCTAAGGACCTGATGGGTACAATGAGCTCAGTGTGTGGCTAGCTGTTGAGCGTAGGTCTGGAGGTGTGGGCTCATGCTGTGTCAGACAGGGCATTAGACAGGGTAGACTGTATATTTGGGGGTGCAGTCGAGTGGCGTTCAGTTGATCCTCATTCGGGTTTCTAGGTAGCTCCATAAGGCAACGTTTTTCTTCTGGAGGGCAGGCAGAGTGCTGCATTGTGGCCCCAGTATTGCCAAACTGTAGGGCTTTTGGGCCAGGGGTGTGAGGACGGTAGTCTGAGAACACAAGCTAGGCTTAGTTTTTTTGGGGTGAGGGCACAGAAGGCACACTCTGCAGACCTGAATCAAGATCTCATGCACCTGAAGCCAGGGCGACGAATATCAGACGTTTGCTCAGGTTGGAGTTTCTGTCCATGATGGCCCCTTTATAAAGTGGAGCGTCTCAAGAGGCCATGAAGATTTTCCCACAATGGGAGTTGTGAGATGCACCAGACTGCAAAGATTCCTTCTGTGGGACACTTGAGACCTGTTGGATGGCTCTAGGATGTCCCATATGGAAACGACTCCAGAGTAGGGTTCTAAGGATGGATGCCTGGGCAGCCCGCCCTCCCATTCTAGTTGTCTCCTAGCAACAAGGCAGGTTTGATCTGCAGGCCCTGGGGGAGAAACCAAGGGGGATGAGTTGACATGGACTCTACCGAGGATAGATCATAATGTGGGTTTAAGTCCATGGAGACCTTGGAATGGGGCGCTTGATCCGGGGCCCTGAAAGATTCTCCTAAACAGAGGTTTTTATAGAGCTCCAAAGAGTACATTTCCTATGTGGAGACGAGATTTTTCTATGAGTGCCTCAGTAATCCCCCATATGCTGGTATTGGTAACCAGGCCTCTCTGAGGAGAGATGCCTGGAAACAAAAGCAATGGATCTGATTAGGGCCTAAGTGCCTGTCCAGTTCAATCTTATTCTATGGGGATATCTGTCTCTGGGTCTGAGTGGAGGTAGTTTCCTAACTTGTGAAAGATCATCCCTGTTTGTCCTGGGCAGCCAACACTATTGGGATGGCCTCGGGGAGTTTGGAGGTTTCTCCTAATCTATAGGGTTGTGGCCAATGGAAATGGCAGAATTCCCCTGGAGAAGGAAGCCACAGTCCTCAGGTGTGGCTCCAGGGGCCCCAGCTTGGATGGTGTGTGGGCCAGGACTGTGGGGACAGAAGTCTGAAAACACAAACTCAGCTTAGGTTTGGGGATGTATGTATGAAGGCTCGATCTACAGACCGTGAGAATTTTTCCGGGCTATGAACAAAGGGCGAGTATGTGGCGTTTGCTCAGGCTTTTGTCTCTGATTTTTGTGCCTACGGTGGCCGTGGAATGTCGGGGTGTCCTCAAGGGCCATGGACAAGTCTTTCTCTGGTGATTTGGCCTGATCCCAAGTGGTTGGGATCATTCTGTGGATGGGAAGAGTCCTTTCTGTATTTTTTTTTTTTTTACCTCAGGTGTCCCACCAAAGAGGGATTCCAGAGCAGTGCCCTGAGTAGGGGTGACTAGACATCTCTAACTCTGGTTGAGATTGGGGGACTAGGGGGCTTGGCAAGCCCCATATGTGGGCTGTTGTTTTCCAGTCACTAAGAGGCTTTACATGAGGATAGGGCTCACGCTGAGGGTCACAATGTGTGTTTTGTGCAAATTGTAGCCCTCAGGGATAGGTGGGGCCTCATAGTCCATGCTGCTTTCTCCTACAATGAACGTTGGACCACATGCCAACCACAAGGTTTCTTGCCATGGCGAAGGAGAAGTTCTGATTCTTGTATCACGTTCACTCTCCTGAGCAGTGAGTGGAGATAAGGTCTAGGTTCTGAAGGTGAAAACTGAGGTTGGGTAGAGATGATGGCCGAAAGCCATTGTGGGTTTGATATGCTCAGTGTACGGCCAGCTGTCTGGGTGTTGGACTGGAGAGGTCTGCCTTCAGGCTGTGTCAGACAGGGCTTTAGTGCACAGGCTAGATTGTATAATTGGGGTATGGTCGAGTGGCATGCAGGTTGTTACTCATTTGGCGTTTCTGGTTAGCCCTATAGGGCAACATTTTTTTCTTCTGGAGGGCAGGCAGAGTGCTGCATTGTGTCTCCAGAATTGCCAAAAAACTGGAGGGGGTGTGGCCAGGATTGTGAAGACGGAAGTCTGAGAACACAAGTTAGGTTTAGGTTTCGGGGCGAGGGCACAGCAGGCACACTCTCAAGTGCTGAATCGAGATCTCGTGCTTCTGAATTCAGGGCGCGGATCAGACTTTGGCTTAGGATGGAGTTTCTGTCCATGATGGGCCCATTTATGAAGGTGTGTGGGGCATCATGAGGAAATGGAGGTTTTCTCACAGTGGGATTGTGTGATGCTTCAAACCACAAGGATTCATTCTGCGAGACAGTCAAGACAGGTTGGTTGGATTCAAGACGTCCCATAAAGAAATTCTCCAGAGCAGGGTTCTAAGGATGGATGCCTGGGCAGCCCACCTCGCATTCCAACTGTCTCCTAGTGACAAGGCAGGTTTGATCTGCTGGCTCTGGGTGAGCAGCCGAGGGGGCTGATTTGAAATGGACTCTCCTGAGGATGGATGGATCATAATGTAAGTTTGTGTCCTTGGAGACCTTGGAATTGGGCCATGGTGCCCAGCGCCCTGAAGGATCCTCCTAACCTGAGGTATTGACACAGCTCCAAAAGAGAGCAAGTTTTCTCATGTGGAGATGAGATCTGTTCTGATTGTTTCCTCCTTAGGAAACCCCCATATTCTGATATTGGAAACCAGGCCTCTGAGGAGGATAGATACATAGAAACCAAAGCAATGGATCAGAAGTTGGCTCAGGTTGGAGTTTCTGTCCATGATGGCCCCTTTATAAAGGGGAGCATCTCATGAGGCCATGTAGGTTTTTCCCACGATAGGAGTTGTGAGATGCTCCAATCTGCAAGGATTCCTTCTGCAGGACAGTCAAGACCTGTTGGAAGGCTCCCAGGACATCCCATATGGAACGGCGCCAGAGCAGGATTCCAACGATGGATGCCTAGAGAGTCTGCTTTGCATTCAAGTTGTCTCCTAGCGACAAGGCAGGTTTGATATTCTGGCTCTGGGGGAGTAATCAACGGGGGGCTGAGTTGAAATGTGTACTCTCCTGCCGAATGGTCATAATGCGGGTTTGTGTCCATGGAGACCTTGGAATAGGGCGGTGGCTCCGGTTACCTGAAGGTTTCTCCTAACTGGAGGTTTTTACAGAGCTCCAAAGGATAAGTTTCCCATGTGGAGACAAGATTTTGTTCTGATTGGTATCTCTGGAATCCCCCATATGCTGGTATTGGAAAAACAGGCCTCTGAGGAGAGATGCTTAGAAACAAAAGCAATGGAAACCAATTACGTTCTAGGGGCCTGTCCAGTTTAATACCTTTCTCTTGGGATATCTGTCTACGGGTGAGTTGAGGTCGTTGCTCAGGCTTGTGACAGATCACCCCTCTTTGTACTGGGCGGCCTACACTATTGGAATGGCCTCTGGGACTTTGGAGGTTTCTCTCCTAATCTGTAGGGTTTGTGGCCAATGGAATGGGAAGAATTTCCTTGGAGCAGGGCAGGCACAGTCCTGAGGTGTGCTCCAGGGGCCTCAGCCTGGAGGGTGTGTGGGACAGGGATGTCAGGATAGAAGTCTGAAAAAACAAACGTACGGTTTGGGGCCCGATTTACAGACTATGAGGAGGAATTTTTTATGGCAGGCCCGATCTACAGACTATGAGGAGAATTTTTGGGATGGAATGCGACAGGTACGTCCACGGTACAAACAGGCCAACTGAGAGGGATGCCAGAGCATCGTACTATATTAGGGCGGGGACTTGGGAGTGCCGTGTCGATTCTTACTCTGAAGAATCTTCAGGTTCTGTCAATTGGGTGGACCTGAGTGTGCACCCATCTGCGCACCCTCCCGGCATCATGACACTGGGACCTCATGTCCAAACCATACAGAGATTTTGACCTTGGGTAAGAGAGTTCTGATTTATGCATCATAGCGCACCCCTGCCCAGTGAGTGGGTTAAGCCCCAGGTTTTGAAGACTGAAAAAACTGAGGTAGGGTAAGGGATGATGGACCTAAGTGGGCCATGGCGGGGGTCTGATGTGCTCAGGTATGCGGTCAGCTGTCCCTGGGTGTTGGTCACGAGTCGGGGCTCAGGTTGTCAGACCAGTGCATTAGTGCCAGGTTAGACTAATATTTTGGGAGCCTTCGAGTGCCGTGTCGTAAAGTTCTATCTGAAGAACTCTTCAGGACAGGATTGAAGAATGAGCGCAGTCTGAGGCGAGCGTGCTCAGGCTTTTGTTCTCTGGATTTTGTATCGCGATGGCCGTGGAATGTTGGGGAAGGCCTCATGGGCCATGGACGAATCTTGCTCTCTGTGGATTTGGCCCGATCCCCAATTGTTTTCGTCAATCTGTGGGATGGGAGGGACTCCTTTCAGGTTTTGTTACCTCAGGTGGTCCCACCCAAAGAGGAATTCCAAAGCAGAGCCCTGGGGAAGAGTGAAGGGACAACCCGAAACTATGGTTAAAAATTGGGGGGGGCCTAGGGGGATGGCAAGCCCAATATGCTGCTTCTCTCCATCCAGCCACTGAGAGGCCTTACCTGAGGACTGGGGCTCAGGCCTGAGGGTCACAATGTGTGTTTGTGACCAATGTGGGCCCGCAAGCATGGGCGGGGGGGCCTCATGGGCCACACTGGTTTTCAAGTACACTGAACCTTGGACAACATGCCAACCACAAGGTTTCTTGCCATGGGGAAAGCGTTCTGATTTCTGCATCATTTTTTTCAAACCCGGGCCAGTGATTGGAGATAGGTCTAGGTTCTGAAGCCTGAAACCCGAGGTTGATTGAGAAGAGATTGGAAGAACCTAAGGCCATGGGCGGGTCATATGTGCTCAGTGTGCGGCCAGCTCTGTCTGGGGGGGGGCCAGGAGGTCCAGGCTCAGGCTGTGTCAGAAAGGGCATTAGTGCCCAGGTCAGCCTATATATTTGGGGTACAGCCGAATGGCGTGCAGGTTGAATCTCATTTGGGGTTTCTGGGTAGCCCCAGAGGGCAATGTTTTTTCTTCTGGAGCGGCAGGCAGAGTGCATGCCATTGTGGTTCTGGATTTGCCAAACTGGGAGGGCTTTGTGAGGCACACTACGGTCTGAGGACGGAACTCTTGAAGTCTGAGAACCCTGGGATCTGCCTAGTGGAGGATATGGAGTAAGGTCTGAGGACTGAGTCTATGTGCTCCAACTAGGCAGGTAAATTTCTGGGTGAGACCTGAATCTAGATCTCGTTGCATCTGAAGTCAGGGGCGAGGATCAGACGATCGCTCAGGGTTGGACATTCTGTCCCTGGATGGCCCCTTCTTGAAGGGGGGGGGTGGATCACGAGGCCATGGGGGTTTTCCCACGACGATGGGAGTTGTGAGAGAAGCTCCCAACTGCAAAGATTCTTCTGCAGGACAAATTGAGACCTGTTGTTTGGTTGGCTCCAGGACAACGATTCCGAGCAGGGTTCTAAGGATGGATGGCTGGGTAGCCCACTCTCGCATTCCAATTGTCTGCAAGCAACAAGACAGGTTAGAGATTCTGCTGGATCTGGTGGGAGCAACCGAGGAGGCTGAGTTGAAATGGACTCTCCCGTGGATGTGTGTACCTAATATGATAATATGTCTATGGAGACCTTTGGAATGAAGCGGTGGCACTACTGGGGGCCCTGAAGGGGTTCTCCTAAAGAGAGGCTTCACACAGCTCCATCGTGCAAGTTTCCCATGTGTAGATGAGATTTGTTCTGATGGGTGAGTCAAGAAACAGCCATATGCTGTTATTGAAATCCGTTCCTCTGAGGAGAGATGCCTGGAAACCAAAGCAATGGATCGGATATGTGCCTAGGGGCCTGTTCGTTCCTTTTTACCTCTGGGGACATCAGTCTACGGGTCTGAGTGCCGGTTAGGTGCTCAGATGGGCCCAGATTGCCCCTGTTTGTCCTGGGAAGCCACAAAATATTGGGGATGGCCTCAGGGGACTTTGGAGGTTTATCCTCTTAGTTGGGTTTGTGGCCATTGGAATGGGACACACACAATTCCCTTGGAGAGGGCAAGCACAGTCGTCAGGTTTGGGCTCCAGGGGCCTGAGCCTGTAGGGTGTGTAGGCCAAGGGCTGTTTGGACAGTTGTGTTGAAAACACAAAACTCGGCTTATGTTTTCGGGTCAATAGGTATGGCAGGACTGATCTACAAGACCATGAGGAGAAACTCTTCGGGATATGAAAAAATAGGGCGAGTGTGAGGCTCTTGCTTCAAGTTTTTTATCTCTGGTTATCGTGTCACTCATGGTCGTGAAAATTTCCGGGGTGACTTTCATGGGAAATGGACGAGTCTTACTCTCTGGGGGGTTTGGCCCCCCGTCCAAAGAGTTGGTTTGGGGTCATTCTGTGGGATGGAAGAAGTCCGTTGTTCTCTTTTGTTGTTATTGATTTGTTTTGTTTTGTTTTTCTAAAACCTCAGGTGTCCCAGCAAAATGAGGGATTCCAGAGTAGAGCCCTGGGAGGGGCGACTGGACAACCAGAAATCTGGTTAAAAAATTGGGGGCCTAGGGACATGTCAAGCCCATTATGACATCTAATGGTCCAGCCACTGAGAGGACGTACTAGAGGACAGGACTCACACTGAGGGTCACAATGCGTGTTTATGCCCTCGTCGCACTCAAGAAATGGGGGGGCGTCAGGGTGATGAAAGCTGGTTTCTCCTACACTGAACGTTGGACAACATGCCAACCACATGGTTTCTTGCTCTTGGGTAAGGAAGAGTTCTGATTTCTGCATCATAGTCACCCCTGGGCAGTGATTGGAGATAAGGTCTAGGTTTTGAAGACTGAAAAACTGAGGTAGGTAAGAGATGATGACCTAAGGCCATGCGGGGTCTGATGTGCTCAGTGTGCGGTCAGCTGTGTCTGGGTGTTGGGTCACGAGGTCCGGGCTCAGGTTGTCAGACAGTGCATTAGTGCCCAGGTTAGGACTATATATTTTGGGTGCCTTCGAGTGACGTGTAGGTTCTTATCTGAAGAAACTCTTCAGGAGATGAAGAAGAATGAGCGAGTCTGAGGCGCGTGCTCAGGCTTTTGTCTCTGGATTTTTGTATCAGCGATGGCCGTGGAATGTTGGGGAGGCCTCATGGGCCATGGACGAATCTTGCTCTCTGTGGACTTGGCCCGATCCCAATTGTTTTTCGTCAATCTGTGGGATGGGAGGACTCCTTTTAGGTTTGTTACCTCAGGTGTCCGTCCGACCCAAAAGAGGAATTCCAAATCAGAGCCCTGGGGAAGAGTGAAAGGGACAACCCGAAACTATGGTTAAAAATGGGGGCCTAGGGGCATGCATGGCAAGCCCAATATGCTGTGTCCTCTCCATCCAGCCACTGAGAGGCCTTACCTGAGGACTGGGCTCAGGCTGAGGGTCACAATGTGTGTTTGTGACCAATGTGGCCCGCAAGCATGGGCGGGGGCCTCATGGGCCACACTGGTTTCAAGTACACTGAAACCTTGGACAACATGCCACCACACAAGGTTTCTTGCCATGGGGAAAGCGTTCTGATTTCTGCATCATTTTTCAAACCCGGGCCGTGATTGGAGATAATGTCTAGGTTCTGAAGCCTGAAAACCCGAGATTGAGAAGAGATGAAGAGTGCCTAAGGCCATGGCAGGTCATATGAGCTCAGTGTGCGGCCAGCTGTCTGGGTGGGGGCCAGGAGGTCCAGACTCAGGCTGTCTCAGAAAAGGGCATTAGTGCCCAGGTCAGCCTATATATTTGGGGTACAGCCGAATGGCGTGCAGGTTTGAATCTCATTTGGGGTTTTCTGGGTAGCCCCAGACGGCAATGTTTTTTTTCTTCTGAGGGCAGGCAGAGTGCTGCACTGTAGTTCTGGATTGCCAAACTGGAGGGCTTGTGGGCCAGTAGTCTGAGGACGGAAGTCTGAGAACCCAAGCTAGGCCTAGGTTTCTGGGTGAGACCGGAATCTAGATCTCGTGCATCTGAAGTCAGGGCGAGGATCAGACGATCGCTCAGGTTGGACATTCTGTCCCTGATGGCCCCTTCTTGAAGGGGGGCGTGGATCACGAGGCCATGCGGGTTTTTCCCACGATGGGAGTTTGTGAGAAGCTCCCAACTGCAAAGATTCTTCTGCAGGACAATTGAGACCTGTTGGTTGGCTCCAGGACAACGATTCCGAGCAGGGTTCTAAGGATGGATGGCTGGGTAGCCCATCTCGCATTCCAATTGTCTGCAAGCAACAAGACAGGTTAGATCTGCTGGATCTGGGGGGAGCAACCGAGGAGGCTGAGTTGAAATGGACTCTCCCGTCGATGTGTCCTAATATGATAATATGTCTATGGAGACCTTGGAATGAAGCGGTGGCACTGGGGGGCCCTGAAGGGTTCTCCTAAAGAGAGGCTTTCACACAGCTCCATCGTGCAAGTTTCCCATGTGTAGATGAGATTTGTTCTGATGGGTGAGTCAAGAAACAGCCATATGCTGTTATTGAAATCCATTCCTCTGAGGAGAGATGCCTGGAAACCAAAGCAATGGATCAGATATGTGCCTAGGGGCCTTTTCGTTCCTTTTTACCTCTGGGGACATCAGTCTACGGGTCTGAGTGCCGGTAGGTGCTCATGCGCCCAGATTGCCCCTGTTTGTCCTGGGAAGCCACAAATATTGGGATGGCCTCAGGGACTTTGGAGGTTTATCCTCTTAGTTGGGTTGTGGCCATTGGAATGGGCACACACAATTCCTTTGGCGAGGGAAAGCACAGTCCTCAGGTTTGGCTCCAGGGGCCTGAGCCTGTAGGGTGTGCAGGACAGGGCTGTTTGGACAGCTGTCTGAAAACACAAACTCGGCTTATGTTTCGGGTCATAGGTATGGCAGGACTGATCTACAGACCATGAGGAGAACTCTTCGGGATATGAAAATCGGGCGAGTGTGAGGCTCTTGCTCACGTTTTTATCTCTGGTTATCGTGTCACTCATGGTCGTGAAATTTCCGGGTGACTTAATGGGAAATGGACGAGTATTACTCTCTGGGGGTTTGGCCCCGTCCAAAGAGTTTGTGTTCATTCTGTGGGATGGAAGAAGTCCGTTGTTCTGCTGTTATTGATTTGTTTTGTTTTGTTTTTCAACCTCAGGTGACCCAGCTAAGGAGGGATTCCAGAGTAGAGCCCTGGGAGGGGCGACTGGACAACCAGAAATCTGGTTAAAAATTGGGGCCTAGGGACATGTCAAGCCCATTATGACATCTAATGGTCCAGCCACTGAGAGGACGTACTAGAGGACAGGACTCACACTGAGGGTCACAATGCGTGTTTATGCCCTCGTCGCACTCAAGAATGGGCGGGGCGTCAGTGTGAAAGCTGGTTTCTTTCCTACACTGAACGTTGGACAACATGCCAACCACATGGTTTCTTGCCTTGGGTAAGGAAGAGTTCTGATTTCTGCATCATAGTCACCCCTGGGCAGTGATTGGAGATAAGGTCTAGGTTTTGAAGACTGAAAACTGAGGTAGGTAAGAGATGATGACCTAAGGCCATGGCGGGTCTGATGTGCTCAGTGTGCGGTCAGCTGTCTGGGTGTTGGTCACGACGTCCGGGCTCAGGTTGTCAGACAGTGCATTAGTGCCCAGGTTAGGCTATATATTTTGGGTGCCTTCGAGTGACGTGTAGGTTCTTATCTGAAGAACTCTTCAGGATATGAAGAATGAGCGAGTCTGAGACGCGTGCTCAGGCTTTTGTCTCTGGATTTTGTATCAGCGATGGCCGTGGAATGTTGGGGAGGCCCCATGGGCCATGGACGAATCTTGCTCTCTGTGGACTTGGCCCGATCCCAATTGTTTTTCGTCAATCTGTGGAATGGGTGGACTCCTTTTAAGTTTGTTACCTCAGGTGTCCGACCAAAAGAGGAATTCCAAATCAGAGCCCTGGGGAAGAGTGAAGGGACAACCCGAACGATGGTTAAAAATGGGGGCCTAGGGGCATGGCAAGCCCAATATGCTGACTCTCCATCCAGCCACTGAGAGGCCTTACCTGAGGACTGGGCTCAGGCTGAGGGTCACAATGTGTGTTTGTGACCAAGGTGGCCCGCAAGCATGGGCGGGGCCTCATGGGCCACACTGGTTTCAAGTACACTGAACCTTGGACAACATGCCAAACACAAGGTTTCTTGCCATGCGGAAAGCGTTCTGATTTCTGCATCATTTTCAAACCCGGGCCGTGATTCGAGATAATGTCTAGGTTCTGAAGCCTGAAACCCGAGATTGTGAAGAGATGAAGTCCTAAGGCCATGGCAGGTCATATGAGCTCAGTGTGCGGTCAGCTGTTTGGGTGGGGCCAGGAGGTCCAGACACAGGCTATCTCAGAAAGGGCATTAGTGCCCAGGTCAGCCTATATATTTGGGGTACAGCCGAATGGCGTGCAGGTTGAATCTCATTTGGGGTTTCTGGGTAGCCCCAGACGGCAATGTTTTTCTTCTGGAGGGCAGGCAGAGTGCTGCACTGTAGTTCTGGATTGCCAAAGTGGAGGGCTTGTGGGCCAGTAGTTTGAGGACGGAAGTCTGAGAACCCAAGCTAGACCTAGGTTTCTGGGTGAGACCGGAATCTAGATCTCGTGCATCTGAAGTCAGGGCGAGGATCAGAGGATCGCTCAGGTTGGACATTCTGTACCTGATGGCCCCTTCTTGAAGGGGGGCGTGGATCTCGAGGCCATGCGGGTTTTCCCACGATGGGAGTTGTGAGAAGCTCCCAACTGCAAAGATTCTTCTGCAGGACAATTGAGACCTGTTGGTTGGCTCCAGGACAACGATTCCGAGCAGGGTTCTAAGGATGGATGGCTGGGTAGCCCATCTCGCATTCCAATTGTCTGCAAGCAACAAGACAGGTTAGATCTGCTGGATCTGGGGGAGCAACCGAGGAGGCTGAGTTGAAATGGACTCTCCCGTCGATGTGTCCTAATATGATAATATGTCTATGGAGACCTTGGAATGAAGCGGTGGCACTGGGGCCCTGAAGGGTTCTCCTAAAGAGAGGCTTTCACACAGCTCCATCGTGCAAGTTTCCCATGTGTAGATGAGATTTGTTCTGATGGTTAGGTCAAGAAGCAGCCATATGCTGTTATTGAAATCCATTCCTCTGAGGAGAGATGCCTGGAAACCAAAGCAATGGATCGGATATGTGCCTAGGGGCCTGTTCGTTCCTTTTTACCGCTGGGGACATCAGTCTACGGGTCTGAGTGCCGGTAGGTGCTCAGATGGGCCCAGATTGCCCCTGTTTGTCCTGGGAAGCCACAAATTTGGGATGGCCTCAGGGACTTTGGAGGTTTATCCTCTTAGTTGGGTTGTGGCCATTGGAATGGGCACACACAATTCCTTTGGCGAGGGAAAGCACAGTCCTCAGGTTTGGCTCCAGGGGCCTGAGCCTGTAGGGTGTGCAGGACAGGGCTGTTTGGACAGCTGTCTGAAAACACAAACTCGGCTTATGTTTCGGGTCATAGGTATGGCAGGACTGATCTACAGACCATGAGGAGAACTCTTCGGGATATGAAAATAGGGCGAGTTTGAGGCTCTTCCTCAAGTTTTTATCTCTGGTTATCGTGTCACACATGGTCGTGAAATTTCCGGGTGACTTCATGGGAAATGGACGAGTCTTACTCTCTGGGGGTTTGGCCCCATCCAAAGATTTTGGGGTCATTCTGTGGGATGGAAGAAGTCCGTTGTTCTGTGGTTATTGATTTGTTTTGTTTTGTTTTTCAACCTCAGGTGTCAAAGCAAATGAGGGATTCCAGAGTAGAGCCCTGGGAGGGGCGACTGGACAACCAGAAATCTGGTTAAAAATTGGGGCCTAGGGACATGTCAAGCCCATTATGACATCTAATGGTACAGCCACTGAGAGGACGTACTAGAGGACAGGACTCACACTGAAGGTCACAATACGTGTTTATACCCTCGTCGCACTCAAGAAAGGGCGGGGCGTCAGGGTGAAAGCTGGTTTCTTTCCTACACTGAACGTTGGACAACATGCCAACCACATGGTTTCTTGCCTTGGGTAAGGAAGAGTTCTGATTTCTGCATCATAGTCACCCCTGGGCAGTGATTGGAGATAAGGTCTAGGTTTTGAAGAATGAAAACTGAGGTAGGTCAGAGATGATGACCTAAGGCCATGGCGGGTCTGATGTGCTCAGTGTGCGGTCAGCTGTCTGGGTGTTGGTCACGAGGTCCGGGCTCAGGTTGTCAGACAGTGCATTAGTGCCCAGGTTAGACTATATATTTTGGGTGCCTTCGAGTGACGTGTAGGTTCTTATCTGAAGAACTCTTCAGGATATGAAGAATGAGCGAGTCTGAGGCGCTGCTCAGGCTTTTGTCTCTGGATTTTGTATCAGCGATGGCCGTGGAATGTTGGGGAGGCCCCATGGGCCATGGACGAATCTTGCTCTCTGTGGACTTGGCCCGATCCCAATTGTTTTTCGTCAATCTGTGGAATGGGTGGACTCCTTTTAAGTTTGTTACCTCAGGTGTCCGACCAAAAGAGGAATTCCAAATCAGAGCCCTGGGGAAGAGTGAAGGGACAACCCGAACGATGGTTAAAAATGGGGGCCTAGGGGCATGGCAAGCCCAATATGCTGTCTCTCCATCCAGCCACTGAGAGGCCTTACCTGAGGACTGGGCTCAGGCTGAGGGTCACAATGTGTGTTTGTGACCAAGGTGGCCCGCAAGCATGGGCGGGGCCTCATGGGCCACACTGGTTTCAAGTACACTGAACCTTGGACAACATGCCAACCACAAGGTTTCTTGCCATGGGGAAAGCGTTCTGATTTCTGCATCATTTTCAAACCAGGGCCGTGATTGGAGATAATGTCTAGGTTCTGAAGCCTGAAACCCGAGATTGAGAAGAGATGAAGTCCTAAGGCCATGGCAGGTCATATGAGCTCAGTGTGCGGCCAGCTGTCTGGGTGGGGCCAGGAGGTCCAGACTCAGGCTGTCTCAGAAAGGGCATTAGTGCCCAGGTCAGCCTATATATTTGGGGTACAGCCGAATGGCGTGCAGGTTGAATCTCATTTGGGGTTTCTGGGTAGCCCCAGACGGCAATGTTTTTCTTCTGGAGGGCAGGCAGAGTGCTGCACTGTAGTTCTGGATTGCCAAACTGGAGGGCTTGTGGGCCAGTAGTCTGAGGACGGAAGTCTGAGAACCCAAGCTAGGCCTAGGTTTTCTGGGTGAGACCGGAATCTAGATCTCGTGCATCTGAAGTCAGGGCGAGGATCAGACGATCGCTCAGGTTGGACATTCTGTCCCTGATGGCCCCTTCTTGAAGGGGGGCGTGGATCACGAGGCCATGCGGGTTTTCCCACGATGGGAGTTGTGAGAAGCTCCCAACTGCAAAGATTCTTCTGCAGGACAATTGAGACCTGTTGGTTGGCTCCAGGACAACGATTCCGAGCAGGGTTCTAAGGATGGATGGCTGGGTAGCCCATCTCGCATTCCAATTGTCTGCAAGCAACAAGACAGGTTAGATCTGCTGGATCTGGGGGAGCAACCGAGGAGGCTGAGTTGAAATGGACTCTCCCGTCGGATGTGTCCTAATATGATAATATGTCTATGGAGACCTTGGAATGAAGCGGTGGCACTGGGGCCCTGAAGGGTTCTCCTAAAGAGAGGCTTTCACACAGCTCCATCGTGCAAGTTTCCCATGTGTAGATGAGATTTGTTCTGATGGGTGAGTCAAGAAACAGCCATATGCTGTTATTGAAATCCATTCCTCTGAGGAGAGATGCCTGGAAACCAAAGCAATGGATCGGATATGTGCCTAGGGGCCTGTTCGTTCCTTTTTACCTCTGGGGACATCAGTCTACGGGTCTGAGTGCCGGTAGGTGCTCAGATGGGCCCAGATTGCCCCTGTTTGTCCTGGGAAGCCACAAATATTGGGATGGCCTCAGGGACTTTGGAGGTTTATCCTCTTAGTTGGCTTGTGGCCATTGGAATGGGCACACACAATTCCCTTGGAGAGGGCAAGCACAGTCGTCAGGTTTGGCTCCAGGGGCCTGAGCCTGTAGGGTGTGTAGGCCAGGGCTGTTTGGACAGTTGTCAGAAAACACAAAATCGGCTTATGTTTCGGGTCATAGGTATGGCAGGACTGATCTACAGACCATGAGGAGAACTCTTCGGGATATGAAAATAGGGCGAGTGTGAGGCTCCTCCTCAAGTTTTTATCTCTGGTTATCGTGTCACTCATGGTCGTGAAATTTCCGGGTGACTTCATGGGAAATGGACGAGTCTTACTCTCTGGGGGTTTGGCCCCGTCCAAAGAGTTTTGGGGTCATTCTGTGGGATGGAAGAAGTCCGTTGTTCTGCTGTTATTGATTTGTTTTGTTTTGTTTTTTCAACCTCAGGTGTCCCAGCAAAGAGGGATTCCAGAGTAGAGCCCTGGGAGGGGCGACTGGACAACCAGAAATCTGGTTAAAAATTGGGGCCTAGGGACATGTCAAGCCCATTATGACATCTAATGGTCCAGCCACTGAGAGGACGTACTAGAGGACAGGACTCACAGTGAAGGTCACAATGCGTGTTTATGCCCTCGTCGCACTCAAGAATGGGCGGGGCGACAGGGTGAAAGCTGGTTTCTTTCCTACACTGAACGTTGGACAACATGCCAACCACATGGTTTCTTGCCTTGGATAAGGAAGAGTTCTGATTTCTGCATCATAGTTACCCCTGGGCAGTGATTGGAGATAAGGTCTAGGTTTTGAAGACTGAAAACTGAGGTAGGTCAGAGATGATGACCTAAGGCCATGGCGGGTCTGATGTGCTCAGTGTGCGGTCAGCTGTCTGGGTGTTGGTCAAGACGTCCGGGCTCAGGTTGTCAGACAGTGCATTAGTGCCCAGGTTAGACTATATATTTTGGGTGCCTTCGAGTGACGTGTAGGTTCTTATCTGAAGAACTCTTCAGGATATGAAGAATGAGCGAGTCTGAGACGCGTGCTCAGGCTTTTGTCTCTGGATTTTGTATCAGCGATGGCCGTGGAATGTTGGGGACTCCTCATGGGCCATGGACGAATCTTGCTCTCTGTGGACTTGACCCGATCCCAATTGTTTTTCGTCAATCTGTGGAATGGGTGGACTCCTTTTAAGTTTGTTACCTCAGGTGTCCGACCAAAAGAGGAATTCCAAATCAGAGCCCTGGAGAAGAGTGAAGGGACAACCCGAACTATGGTTAAAAATGGGGGCCTAGGGGCATGACAAGCCCAATATGCTGTCTCTCCATACAGCCACTGAGAGGCCTTACCTGAGGACTGGGCTCAGGCTGAGGGTTAAAATGTGTGTTTGTGACCAATGTGGCCCGCAAGCATGGACGGGGCCTCATGGGCCACACTGGTTTCAAGTACACTGAACCTTGGACAACATGCCAACCACAAGGTTTCTTGCCATGGGGAAAGCGTTCTGATTTCTGCATCATTTTCAAACCCGGGCCGTGATTGGAGATAATGTCTAGGTTCTGAAGCCTGAAACCCGAGATTGAGAAGAGATGAAGTCCTAAGGCCATGGCAGGTCATATGAGCTCAGTGTGCGGCCAGCTGTCTGGGTGGGGCCAGGAGGTCCAGACTCAGGCTGTCTCAGAAAGGGCATTAGTGCCCAGGTCAGCCTATATATTTGGGGTACAGCCGAATGGCGTGCAGGTTGAATCTCATTTGGGGTTTCTGGGTAGCCCCAGACGGCAATGTTTTTCTTCTGGAGGGCAGGCAGAGTGCTGCACTGTAGTTCTGGATTGCCAAACTGGAGGGCTTGTGGGCCAGTAGTCTGAGGACGGAAGTCTGAGAACCCAAGCTAGGCCTAGGTTTCTGGGTGAGACCGGAATCTAGATCTCGTGCATCTGAAGTCAGGGCGAGGATCAGACGATCGCTCAGGTTGGACATTCTGTCCCTGATGGCCCCTTCTTGAAGGGGGGCGTGGATCACGAGGCCATGCGGGTTTTCCCACGATGGGAGTTGTGAGAAGCTCCCAACTGCAAAGATTCTTCTGCAGGACAATTGAGACCTGTTGGTTGGCTCCAGGACAACGATTCCGAGCAGGGTTCTAAGGATGGATGGCTGGGTAGCCCATCTCGCATTCCAATTGTCTGCAAGCAACAAGACAGGTTAGATCTGCTGGATCTGGGGGAGCAACCGAGGAGGCTGAGTTGAAATGGACTCTCCCGTCGGTGTGTCCTAATATGATAATATGTCTATGGAGACCTTGGAATGAAGCGGTGGCACTGGGGCCCTGAAGGGTTCTCCTAAAGAGAGGCTTTCACACAGCTCCATCGTGCAAGTTTCCCATGTGTAGATGAGATTTGTTCTGATGGGTGAGTCAAGAAACAGCCATATGCTGTTATTGAAATCCATTCCTCTGAGGAGAGATGCCTGGAAACCAAAGCAATGGATCGGATATGTGCCTAGGGGCCTGTTCGTTCCTTTTTACCTCTGGGGACATCAGTCTACGGGTCTGAGTGCCGGTAGGTGCTCAGATGGGCCCAGATTGCCCCTGTTTGTCCTGGGAAGCCACAAATATTGGGATGGCCTCAGGGACTTTGGAGGTTTATCCTCTTAGTTGGCTTGTGGCCATTGGAATGGGCACACACAATTCCCTTGGAGAGGGCAAGCACAGTCGTCAGGTTTGGCTCCAGGGGCCTGAGCCTGTAGGGTGTGTAGGCCAGGGCTGTTTGGACAGTTGTCAGAAAACACAAAATCGGCTTATGTTTCGGGTCATAGGTATGGCAGGACTGATCTACAGACCATGAGGAGAACTCTTCGGGATATGAAAATAGGGCGAGTGTGAGGCTCCTCCTCAAGTTTTTATCTCTGGTTATCGTGTCACTCATGGTCGTGAAATTTCCGGGTGACTTCATGGGAAATGGACGAGTCTTACTCTCTGGGGGTTTGGCCCCGTCCAAAGAGTTTGGGGTCATTCTGTGGGATGGAAGAAGTCCGTTGTTCTGCTGTTATTGATTTGTTTTGTTTTGTTTTTCAACCTCAGGTGTCCCAGCAAAGGAGGGATTCCAGAGTAGAGCCCTGGGAGGGGCGACTGGACAACCAGAAATCTGGTTAAAAATTGGGGCCTAGGGACATGTCAAGCCCATTATGACATCTAATGGTCCAGCCACTGAGAGGACGTACTAGAGGACAGGACTCACAGTGAAGGTCACAATGCGTGTTTATGCCCTCGTCGCACTCAAGAATGGGCGGGGCGACAGGGTGAAAGCTGGTTTCTTTCCTACACTGAACGTTGGACAACATGCCAACCACATGGTTTCTTGCCTTGGATAAGGAAGAGTTCTGATTTCTGCATCATAGTTACCCCTGGGCAGTGATTGGAGATAAGGTCTAGGTTTTGAAGACTGAAAACTGAGGTAGGTCAGAGATGATGACCTAAGGCCATGGCGGGTCTGATGTGCTCAGTGTGCGGTCAGCTGTCTGGGTGTTGGTCAAGACGTCCGGGCTCAGGTTGTCAGACAGTGCATTAGTGCCCAGGTTAGACTATATATTTTGGGTGCCTTCGAGTGACGTGTAGGTTCTTATCTGAAGAACTCTTCAGGATATGAAGAATGAGCGAGTCTGAGTCACGTGCTCAGGCTTTTGTCTCTGGATTTTGTATCAGCGATGGCCGTGGAATGTTGGGGAGGCCTCATGGGCCATGGACGAATCTTGCTCTCTGTGGACTTGGCCCGATCCCAATTGTTTTTCGTCAATCTGTGGAATGGGAGGACTCCTTTTAAGTTTGTTACCTCAGGTGTCCGACCAAAAGAGGAATTCCAAATCAGAGCCCTGGGGAAGAGTGAAGGGACAACCCGAACTATGGTTAAAAATGGGGGCCTAGGGGCATGGCAAGCCCAATATGCTGTCTCTCCATCCAGCCACTGAGAGGCCTTACCTGAGGACTGGGCTCAGGCTGAGGGTCACAATGTGTCTTTGTGACCAATGTGGCCTGCAAGCATGGACGGGGCCTCATGGGCCACACTGGTTTCAAGTACACTGAACCTTGGACAACATGCCAACCACAAGGTTTTTTGCCATGGGGAAAGCGTTCTGATCTGCATCATTTTCAAACCCGGGCCGTGATTGGAGATAATGTCTAGGTTCTGAAGCCTGAAACCCGAGATTGAGAAGAGATGAAGTCCTAAGGCCATGGCAGGTCATATGAGCTCAGTGTGCTGCCAGCTGTCTGGGTGGGGCCAGGAGGTCCAGACTCAGGCTGTCTCAGAAAGGGCATTAGTGCCCAGGTCAGCCTATATATTTGGGGTACAGCCGAATGGCGTGCAGGTTGAATCTCATTTGGGGTTTCTGGGTAGCCCCAGACGGCAATGTTTTTCTTCTGGAGGGCAGGCAGAGTGCTGCACTGTAGTTCTGGATTGCCAAACTGGAGGGCTTGTGGGCCAGTAGTCTGAGGACGGAAGTCTGAGAACCCAAGCTAGGCCTAGGTTTCTGGGTGAGACCGGAATCTAGATCTCGTGCATCTGAAGTCAGGGCGAGGATCAGACGATCGCTCAGGTTGGACATTCTGTCCCTGATGGCCCCTTCTTGAAGGGGGGCGTGGATCACGAGGCCATGCGGGTTTTCCCACGATGGGAGTTGTGAGAAGCTCCCAACTGCAAAGATTCTTCTGCAGGACAATTGAGACCTGTTGGTTGGCTCCAGGACAACGATTCCGAGCAGGGTTCTAAGGATGGATGGCTGGGTAGCCCATCTCGCATTCCAATTGTCTGCAAGCAACAAGACAGGTTAGATCTGCTGGATCTGGGGGAGCAACCGAGGAGGCTGAGTTGAAATGGACTCTCCCGTCGGTGTGTCCTAATATGATAATATGTCTATGGAGACCTTGGAATGAAGCGGTGGCACTGGGGCCCTGAAGGGTTCTCCTAAAGAGAGGCTTTCACACAGCTCCATCGTGCAAGTTTCCCATGTGTAGATGAGATTTGTTCTGATGGGTGAGTCAAGAAACAGCCATATGCTGTTATTGAAATCCATTCCTCTGAGGAGAGATGCCTGGAAACCAAAGCAATGGATCGGATATGTGCCTAGGGGCCTGTTCGTTCCTTTTTACCTCTGGGGACATCAGTCTACGGGTCTGAGTGCCGGTAGGTGCTCAGATGGGCCCAGATTGCCCCTGTTTGTCCTGGGAAGCCACAAATATTGGGATGGCCTCAGGGACTTTGGAGGTTTATCCTCTTAGTTGGCTTGTGGCCATTGGAATGGGCACACACAATTCCCTTGGAGAGGGCAAGCACAGTCGTCAGGTTTGGCTCCAGGGGCCTGAGCCTGTAGGGTGTGTAGGCCAGGGCTGTTTGGACAGTTGTCAGAAAACACAAAATCGGCTTATGTTTCGGGTCATATGTATGGCAGGACTGATCTACAGACCATGAGGAGAACTCTTCGGGATATAAAAATAGGGCGAGGGTGAGGCTCCTCCTCAAATTTTTGTCTCTGGTTATCGTGTCACTCTTGGTCGTGAAATTTCCGGGTGACTTCATGGGAAATGGACGAGTCTTACTCTCTGGGGGTTTGGCCCCGTCCAAAGAGTTTGGGGTCATTCTGTGGGATGGAAGAAGTCCGTTGTTCTGCTGTTATTGATTTGTTTTGTTTTGTTTTTCAACCTCAGGTGTCCCAGCAAAGGAGGGATTCCAGAGTAGAGCCCTGGGAGGGGCGACTGGACAACCAGAAATCTGGTTAAAAATTGGGGCCTAGGGACATGTCAAGCCCATTATGACATCTAATGGTCCAGCTACTGAGAGGACGTACTAGAGGACAGGACTCACAGTGAAGGTCACAATGCGTGTTTATGCCCTCGTCGCACTCAAGAATGGGCGGGGCGTCAGGGTGAAAGCTGGTTTCTTTCCTACACTGAACGTTGGACAACATGCCAACCACATGGTTTCTTGCCTTGGGTAAGGAAGAGTTCTGATTTCTGCATCATAGTCACCCCTGGGCAGTGATTGGAGATAAGGTCTAGGTTTTGAAGACTGAAAACTGAGGTAGGTCAGAGATGATGACCTAAGGCCATGGCGGGTCTGATGTGCTCAGTGTGCGGTCAGCTGTCTGGGTGTTGGTCACGACGTCCGGGCTCAGGTTGTCAGACAGTGCATTAGTGCCCAGGTTAGACTATATATTTTGGGTGCCTTCGAGTGACGTGTAGGTTCTTATCTGAAGAACTCTTCAGGATATGAAGAATGAGCGAGTCTGAGGCGCGTGCTCAGGCTTTTGTCTCTGGATTTTGTATCAGCGATGGCCGTGGAATGTTGGGGAGGCCTCATGGGCCATGGACGAATCTTGCTCTCTGTGGACTTGGCCCGATCCCAATTGTTTTTCGTCAATCTGTGGAATGGGAGGACTCCTTTTAAGTTTGTTACCTCAGGTGTCCGACCAAAAGAGGAATTCCAAATCAGAGCCCTGGGGAAGAGTGAAGGGACAACCCGAACTATGGTTAAAAATGGGGGCCTAGGGGCATGGCAAGCCCAATATGCTGTCTCTCCATCCAGCCACTGAGAGGCCTTACCTGAGGACTGGGCTCAGGCTGAGGGTCACAATGTGTCTTTGTGACCAATGTGGCCTGCAAGCATGGACGGGGCCTCATGGGCCACACTGGTTTCAAGTACACTGAACCTTGGACAACATGCCAACCACAAGGTTTTTTGCCATGGGGAAAGCGTTCTGATTTCTGCATCATTTTCAAACCCGGGCCGTGATTGGAGATAATGTCTAGGTTCTGAAGCCTGAAACCCGAGATTGAGAAGAGATGAAGTCCTAAGGCCATGGCAGGTCATATGAGCTCAGTGTGTGCGGCCAGCTGTCTGGGTGGGGCCAGGAGGTCCAGACTCAGGCTGTCTCAGAAAGGGCATTAGTGCCCAGGTCAGCCTATATATTTGGGGTACAGCCGAATGGCGTGCAGGTTGAATCTCATTTGGGGGTTTCTGGGTAGCCCCAGACGGCAATGTTTTTTTTCTTCTGGAGGGCAGGCAGAGTGCTGCACTGTAGTTCTGGATTGCCAAACTGGAGGGCTTGTGGGCCAGTAGTCTGAGGACGGAAGTCTGAGAACCCAAGCTAGGCCTAGGTTTCTGGGTGAGACCGGAATCTAGATCTCGTGCATCTGAAGTCAGGGCGAGGATCAGACGATCGCTCAGGTTGGACATTCTGTCCCTGATGGCCCCTTCTTGAAGGGGGGCGTGGATCACGAGGCCATGCGGGTTTTCCCACGATGGGAGTTGTGAGAAGCTCCCAACTGCAAAGATTCTTCTGCAGGACAATTGAGACCTGTTGGTTGGCTCCAGGACAACGATTCCGAGCAGGGTTCTAAGGATGGATGGCTGGGTAGCCCATCTCGCATTCCAATTGTCTGCAAGCAACAAGACAGGTTAGATCTGCTGGATCTGGGGGAGCAACCGAGGAGGCTGAGTTGAAATGGACTCTCCCGTGGATGTGTCCTAATATGATAATATGTCTATGGAGACCTTGGAATGAAGCGGTGGCACTGGGGCCCTGAAGGGTTCTCCTAAAGAGAGGCTTTCACACAGCTCCATCGTGCAAGTTTCCCATGTGTAGATGAGATTTGTTCTGATGGGTGAGTCAAGAAACAGCCATATGCTGTTATTGAAATCCATTCCTCTGAGGAGAGATGCCTGGAAACCAAAGCAATGGATCGGATATGTGCGTAGGGGCCTGTTCGTTCCTTTTTACCTCTGGGGACATCTGTCTCCGGGTGTGAGTGCCGGCAGGTGCTCAGATGGGCCCAGATTGCCCCTGTTTGTCCTGGGAAGCCACAAATATTGGGAAGGCCTCAGGGACTTTGGAGGTTTATCCTCTTAGTTGGGTTGTGGCCATTGGAATGGGCACACACAATTCCCTTGGAGAGGGCAAGCACAGTCGTCAGGTTTGGCTCAGGGGCCTGTGCCTGTACGGTGTGTAGGCCAAGGCTGTTTGGACAGTTGTCAGAAAACACAAACTCGGATTATGATTCGGGTCATAGGTATGGCAGGACTGATCTACAGACCATGAGGAGAACTCTTCGGGATATGAAAATAGGGCGAGTGTGAGGCTCCTCCTCAAGTTTTTATCTCTGGTTATCGTGTCACTCATGGTCGTGAAATTTCCGGGTGACTTCATGGGAAATGGACGAGTCTTACTCTCTGGGGGTTTGGCCCCGTCCAAAGAGTTTGGGGTCATTCTGTGGGATGGAAGTAGTCCGTTGTTCTGCTGTTATTGATTTGTTTTGTTTTGTTTTTCAACCTCAGGTGTCCCAGCAAAGGAGGGATTCCAGAGTAGAGCCCTGGGAGGGGCGACTGGACAACCAGAAATCTGGTTAAAAATTGGGGCCTAGGGACATGTCAAGCCCATTATGACATCTAATGGTCCAGCCACTGTGAGGACATACTAGAGGACAGTACTCAGACTGAGTGTCACAATGCGTGTTTATGCCCTCTTCGCACTCAAGAATGGGCGGGGCGTCAGGGTGAATGCTGGTTTCTCCTACACTGAACGATGGACAACATGCCAACCACATGGTGTCTTGCCTTGGGTAAGGAAGAGTTCTGATTTCTGCATCATAGTCACCCCTGGGCAGTGATTGGAGATAAGGTCTAGGTTTTGAAGACTGAACACTGAGGTAGGTAAGAGATGATGACCTAAGGCCATGGCGGGTCTGATGTGCTCAGTGTGCGGTCAGCTGTCTGGGTGTTGATCACGACGTCCGGGCTCAGGTTGTCAGACAGTGCATTAATGCCCAGGTTACGCTATATATTTTGGGTGCCTTCGAGTGACGTGTAGGTTCTTATCTGAAGAACTCTTCAGGATATGAATAATGAGCGAGTCTGAGGCGCGTGCTCAGGCTTTTGTCTCTGGATTTTGTATCAGCGATGGCCGTGGAATGTTGGGGAGGCCTCATGGGCCATGGACGAATCTTGCTCTCTGTGGACTTGGCCCGATCCCAATTGTTTTCCGTCAATCTGTGGGATGGGAGGACTCCTTTTAGGTTTGTTACCTCAGGTGTCCGACCAAAAGATGAATTCCAAATCAGAGCCCTGGGGAAGAGTGAAGGGACAACCCGAACGATGGTTAAAAATTGGGGCCTAGGGGCATGGCAAGCCCAATATGCTGTCTCTCCATCCAGCCACTGAGAGGACTTACCTGAAGACTGGGCTCAGGATGAGGGTCACAATGTGTGTTTGTGACCAATGTGGCCCGCAAGCATGGGCGGGACTTCATGGGCCGCACTGGTTTCAAGTACACTGAACCTTGGACAACATGCCAACCACAAGGTTTCTTGCCATGGGGAAAGCGTTCTGATTTCTGCATCATTTTCAAACCCGGGCCGTGATTGGAGATAATGTCTAGGTTCTGAAGCCTGAAACCCGAGATTGAGAAGAGAGGAAGTCCTAAGGCCATGGCAGGTCATATGAGCTCAGTGTGCGGCCAGTTGTCTGGGTGGGGCCAGGAGGTCCAGACTCAGGCTGTCTCAGAAAGGGCATTAGTGCCCAGGTCAGCCTATATATTTGGGGTACAGCCGAATGGCATGCAGGTTGAATCTCATTTGGGGTTTCTGGGTAGCCCCAGACGGCAATGTTTTTCTTCTGGAGGGCAGGCAGAGTGCTGCACTGTAGTTCTGGATTGCCAAACTGGAGGGCTTGTGGGCCAGTAGTCTGAGGACGGAAGTCTGAGAACCCAAGCTAGGCCTAGGTTTCTGGGTGAGACCGGAATCTAGATCTCGTGCATCTGAAGTCAGGGCGAGGATCAGACGATCGCTCAGGTTGGACATTCTGTCCCTGATGGCCCCTACTTGAAGGGGGGCGTGGATCACGAGGCCATGCGGGTTTTCCCACGATGGGAGTTGTGAGAAGCTCCCAACTGCAAAGATTCTTCTGCAGGACAATTGAGACCTGTTGGTTGGCTCCAGGACAACGATTCCGAGCAGGGTTCTAAGGATGGATGGCTGGGTAGCCCATCTCGCATTCCAATGGTCTGCAAGCAACAAGACAGGTTAGATCTGCTGGATCTGGGGGAGCAACCGAGGAAGCTGAGTTGAAATGGACTCTCCCGTGGATGTGTCCTAATATGATAATATGTCTATGGAGACCTTGGAATGAAGCGGTGGCACTGGGGCCCTGAAGGGTTCTCCTAAAGAGAGGCGTTCACACAGCTCCATCGTGCAAGTTTCCCATGTGTAGATGAGATTTGTTCTGATGGGTGAGTCAAGAAACAGCCATATGCTGTTATTGAAATCCATTCCTCTGAGGAGAGATGCCTGGAAACCAAAGCAATGGATCGGATATGTGCCTAGGGGGCTGTTCGTTCCTTTTTACCTCTGGGGACATCAGTCTACGGGTCTGAGTGCCGGTAGGTGCTCAGATGGGCCCAGATTGCCCCTGTTTGTCCTGGGAAGCCACAAATATTGGGATGGCCTCAGGGACTTTGGAGGTTTATCCTCTTAGTTGGGTTGTGGCCATTGGAATGGGCACGCACAATTCCCTTGGAGAGGGCAAGCACAGTCGTCAGGTTTGGCTCCAGGGGCCTGAGCCTGTAGGGTGTGTAGGCCAGGGCTGTTTGGACAGTTGTCTGAAAACACAAACTCGGCTTATGTTTCGGGTCATAGGTATGGCAGGACTGATCTACAGACCATGAGGAGAACTCTTCGGGATATGAAAATAGGGCGAGTGTGAGGCTCCTGCTCAAGTTTTTATCTCTGGTTATCGTGTCACTCATGGTCGTGAAATTTCCGGGTGACTTCATGGGAAATGGACGAGTCTTACTCTCTGGGGGTTTGGCCCCGTCCAAAGAGTTTGGGGTCATTCTGTGGGATGGAAGAAGTCCGTTGTTCTGCTGTTATTGATTTGTTTTTTTTTTGTTTTTCAACCTCAGGTGTCCCAGCAAAGGAGGGATTCCAGAGTAGAGCCCTGGGAGGGGCGACTGGACAACCAGAAATCTGGTTAAAAATTGGGGCTAGGGACATGTCAAGCCCATTATGACATCTAATGGTCCAGCCACTGAGAGGACGTACTAGAGGACAGGACTCACACTGAGGGTCACAATGCGTGTTTATGCCCTCGTCGCACTCAAGAATGGGCGGGGCGTCAGGGTGAATGCTGGTTTCTTTCCTACACTGAACGTTGGACAACATGCCAACCACATGGTTTCTTGCCTTGGGTAAGGAAGAGTTCTGATTTCTGCATCATAGTCACCCCTGGGCAGTGATTGGAGATAAGGTCTAGGTTTTTGAAGACTGAAAACTGAGGTAGGTAAGAGATGATGACCTAAGGCCATGGCGGGTCTGATGTGCTCAGTGTGCGGTCAGCTGTCTGGGTGTTGGTCACGACGTCCGGGCTCAGGTTGTCAGACAGTGCATTAGTGCCCAGGTTAGACTATATATTTTGGGTGCCTTCGAGTGACGTGTAGGTTCTTATCTGAAGAACTC
This sequence comes from Mustela putorius furo, assembly GCF_011764305.1. Taxonomy (NCBI): domain Eukaryota; kingdom Metazoa; phylum Chordata; class Mammalia; order Carnivora; family Mustelidae; genus Mustela; species Mustela putorius. Next base: position 104,239 of record NW_025421811.1, read on the forward strand.
TTCAGGATATGAAGAATGAGCGAGTCTGAGGCGCGTGCTCAGGCTTTTGTCTCTGGATTTTGTATCAGCGATGGCCGTGGAATGTTGGGGAGGCCTCATGGGCCATGGACGAATCTTGCTCTCTGTGGACTTGGCCCGATCCCAATTGTTTTTCGTCAATCTGTGGGATGGGAGGACTCCTTTTAGGTTTGTTACCTCAGGTGTCCGACCAAAAGAGGAATTCCAAATCAGAGCCCTGGGGAAGAGTGAAGGGACAACCCGAACTATGGTTAAAAATTGGGGCCTAGGGGCATGGCAAGCCCAATATGCTGTCTCTCCATCCAGCCACTGAGAGGCCTTACCTGAGGACTGGGCTCAGGCTGAGGGTCACAATGTGTGTTTGTGACCAATGTGGCCCGCAAGCATGGGCGGGGCCTCATGGGCCACACTGGTTTCAAGTACACTGAACCTTGGACAACATGCCAACCACAAGGTTTCTTGCCATGGGGAAAGCGTTCTGATTTCTGCATCATTTTCAAACCCGGGCCGTGATTGGAGATAATGTCTAGGTTCTGAAGCCTGAAACCCGAGATTGAGAAGAGATGAAGTCCTAAGGCCATGGCAGGTCATATGAGCTCAGTGTGCGGCCAGCTGTCTGGGTGGGGCCAGGAGGTCCAGACTCAGGCTGTCTCAGAAAGGGCATTAGTGCCCAGGTCAGCCTATATATTTGGGGTACAGCCGAATGGCGTGCAGGTTGAATCTCATTTGGGGTTTCTGGGTAGCCCCAGACGGCAATGTTTTTCTTCTGGAGGGCAGGCAGAGTGCTGCACTGTAGTTCTGGATTGCCAAACTGGAGGGCTTGTGGGCCAGTAGTCTGAGGACGGAAGTCTGAGAACCCAAGCTAGGCCTAGGTTTCTGGGTGAGACCGGAATCTAGATCTCGTGCATCTGAAGTCAGGGCGAGGATCAGACGATCGCTCAGGTTGGACATTCTGTCCCTGATGGCCCCTTCTTGAAGGGGGGCGTGGATCACGAGGCCATGCGGGTTTTCCCACGATGGGAGTTGTGAGAAGCTCCCAACTGCAAAGATTCTTCTGCAGGACAATTGAGACCTGTTGGTTGGCTCCAGGACAACGATTCCGAGCAGGGTTCTAAGGATGGATGGCTGGGTAGCCCATCTCGCATTCCAATTGTCTGCAAGCAACAAGACAGGTTAGATCTGCTGGATCTGGGGGAGCAACCGAGGAGGCTGAGTTGAAATGGACTCTCCCGTGGATGTCCTAATATGATAATATGTCTATGGAGACCTTGGAATGAAGCGGTGGCACTGGGGCCCTGAAGGGTTCTCCTAAAGAGAGGCTTTCACACAGCTCCATCGTGCAAGTTTCCCATGTGTAGATGAGATTTGTTCTGATGGGTGAGTCAAGAAACAGCCATATGCTGTTATTGAAATCCATTCCTCTGAGGAGAGATGTCTGGAAACCAAAGCAATGGATCGGATATGTGCCTAGGGGCCTGTTCGTTCCTTTTTACCTCTGAGGACATCAGTGTACGGGTCTGAGTGCCGGTAGGTGCTCAGATGGGCCCAGATTGCCCCTGTTTGTCCTGGGAAGCCACAAATATTGGGATGGCCTCAGGGATTTGGAGGTTTATCCTCTTAGTTTGGTTGTGGCCATTGGAATGGGCACACACAATTCCCTTGGAGAGGGCAAGCACAGTCGTCAGGTTTGGCTCCAGGGGCCTGAGCCTATAGGGTGTGTAGGACAGGGCTGTTTGGACAGTTGTCAGAAAACACAAACTCGGCTTATGTTTTGGGTCATAGGTATGGCAGGACTGATCTACAGACCATGAGGAGAACTCTTTGGAATATGAAAATAGGGCGAGTGTGAGGCTCTTGCTCAAGTTTTTATCTCTGGTTATCGTGTCACTCATGGTCGTGAAATTCCCGGGTGACTTCATGGGAAATGGACGAGTCTTACTCTCTGGGGGTTTGGCCCCGTCCAAAGAGTTTGGGGTCATTCTGTGGGATGGAAGAAGTCCGTTGTTCTGTTGTTATTGATTTGTTTTGTTTTGTTTTTCAACCTCAGGTGTCCCAGCAAATGAGGGATTCCAGAGTAGAGCCCTGGGAGGGGCGACTGGACAACCAGAAATCTGGTTAAAAATTGGGGCCTAGGGACATGTCAAGCCCATTATGACATCTAATGGTCCAGCCACTGAGAGGACGTACTAGAGGACAGGACTCACACTGAGGGTCACAATGCGTGTTTATGCCCTCGTCGCACTCAAGAATGGGCAGGGCGTCAGGGTGAATGCTGGTTTCTCCTACACTGAACGTTGGACAACATGCCAAGCACATGGTTTCTTGCCTTGGGTAAGGAAGAGTTCTGATTTCTGCATCATAGTCACCCCTGGGCAGTGATTGGAGATAAGGTCTAGGTTTTGAAGACTGAAAACTGAGGTAGGTAAGAGATGATGACCTAAGGCCATGGCGGGTCTGATGTGCTCAGTGTGCGGTCAGCTGTCTGGGTGTTGGTCACGACGTCCGGGCTCAGGTTGTCAGACAGTGCATTAGTGCCCAGGTTAGACTATATATTTTGGGTGCCTTCGAGTGACGTGTAGGTTCTTATCTGAAGAACTCTTCAGGATATGAAGAATGAGCGAGTCTGAGGCGCGTGCTCAGGCTTTTGTCTCTGGATTTTGTATCAGCGATGGCCGTGGAATGTTGGGGAGGCCTCATGGGCCATGGACGAATCTTGCTCTCTGTGGACTTGGCCCGATCCCAATTGTTTTTCGTCAATCTGTGGGATGGGAGGACTCCTTTTAGGTTTGTTACCTCAGGTGTCCGACCAAAAGAGGAATTCCAAATCAGAGCCCTGGGGAAGAGTGAAGGGACAACCCGAACGATGGTTAAAAATTGGGGCCTAGGGGCATGGCAAGCCCAATATGCTGTCTCTCCATCCAGCCACTGAGAGGCCTTACCTGAGGACTGGGCTCAGGCTGAGGGTCACAATGTGTGTTTGTGACCAATGTGGCCCGCAAGCATGGGCGGGGCCTCATGGGCCACACTGGTTTCAAGTACACTGAACCTTGGACAACATGCCAACCACAAGGTTTCTTGCCATGGGGAAAGCGTTCTGATTTCTGCATCATTTTCAAACCCGGGCCGTGATTGGAGATAATGTCTAGGTTCTGAAGCCTGAAACCCGAGATTGAGAAGAGATGAAGTCCTAAGGCCATGGCAGGTCATATGAGCTCAGTGTGCGGCCAGCTGTCTGGGTGTGGCCAGGAGGTCCAGACTCAGGCTGTCTCAGAAAGGGCATTAGTGCCCAGGTCAGCCTATATATTTGGGGTACAGCCGAATGGCGTGCAGGTTGAATCTCATTTGGGGTTTCTGGGTAGCCCCAGACGGCAATGTTTTTCTTCTGGAGGGCAGGCAGAGTGCTGCACTGTAGTTCTGGATTGCCAAACTGGAGGGCTTGTGGGCCAGTAGTCTGAGGACGGAAGTCTGAGAACCCAAGCTAGGCCTAGGTTTCTGGGTGAGACCGGAATCTAGATCTCGTGCATCTGAAGTCAGGGCGAGGATCAGACGATCGCTCAGGTTGGACATTCTGTCCCTGATGGCCCCTTCTTGAAGGGGGGGCGTGGATCACGAGGCCATGCGGGTTTTCCCACGATGGGAGTTGTGAGAAGCTCCCAACTGCAAAGATTCTTCTGCAGGACAATTGAGACCTGTTGGTTGGCTCCAGGACAACGATTCCGAGCAGGGTTCTAAGGATGGATGGCTGGGTAGCCCATCTCGCATTCCAATTGTCTGCAAGCAACAAGACAGGTTAGATCTGCTGGATCTGGGGGAGCAACCGAGGAGGCTGAGTTGAAATGGACTCTCCCGTGGATGTGTCCTAATATGATAATATGTCTATGGAGACCTTGGAATGAAGCGGTGGCACTGGGGCCCTGAAGGGTTCTCCTAAAGAGAGGCTTTCACACAGCTCCATCGTGCAAGTTTCCCATGTGTAGATGAGATTTGTTCTGATGGGTGAGTCAAGAAACAGCCATATGCTGTTATTGAAATCCATTCCTCTGAGGAGAGATGCCTGGAAACCAAAGCAATGGATCGGATATGTGCCTAGGGGCCTGTTCGTTCCTTTTTACCTCTGGGGACATCAGTCTACGGGTCTGAGTGCCGGTAGGTGCTCAGATGGGCCCAGATTGCCCCTGTTTGTCCTGGGAAGCCACAAATATTGGGATGGCCTCAGGGACTTTGGAGGTTTATCCTCTTAGTTGGGTTGTGGCCATTGGAATGGGCACACACAATTCCCTTGGAGAGGGCAAGCACAGTCGTCAGGTTTGGCTCCAGGGGCCTGAGCCTGTAGGGTGTGTAGGCCAGGGCTGTTTGGACAGTTGTCTGAAAACACAAACTCGGCTTATGTTTCGGGTCATAGGTATGGCAGGACTGATCTACAGAGACCATGAGGAGAACTCTTCGGGATATGAAAATAGGGCGAGTGTGAGGCTCTTGCTCAAGTTTTTATCTCTGGTTATCGTGTCACTCATGGTCGTGAAATTTCCGGGTGACTTCATGGGAAATGGACGAGTCTTACTCTCTGGGGGTTTGGCCCCGTCCAAAGAGTTTGGGGTCATTCTGTGGGATGGAAGAAGTCCGTTGTTCTGTTGTTATTGATTTGTTTTGTTTTGTTTTTCAACCTCAGGTGTCCCAGCAAATGAGGGATTCCAGAGTAGAGCCCTGGGAGGGGCGACTGGACAACCAGAAATCTGGTTAAAAATTGGGGCCTAGGGACATGTCAAGCCCATTATGACATCTAATGGTCCAGCCACTGAGAGGACGTAATAGAGGACAGGACTCACACTGAGGGTCACAATGCGTGTTTATGCCTTCATCGCACTCAAGAATGGGCGTGGCCTCAGGGTGAATGCTGATTTCTACTACACTGAACGTTGGACAACATGCCAACCACATGGTTTCTTGCCTTGGGTAAGGAAGGGTTCTGATTTCTGCATCATAATCACCCCTGGGCAGTGATTGGAGATAAGGTCTAGATTTGAAGACTGAAAACTGAGGTAGGTAAGAGATGATAACCTAAGGCCATGGCGGGTCTGATGTGCTCAGTTTGCGGTCAGCTGTCTGGGTTTGGTCACGACGTCTGGGCTCAGGTTGTCAGACAGTGCATTAGTGCCTTGGTTATACTATAAATTTTGTTGCCTTCGAGTGACGTGTAGGTTCTTATCTGAAGAACTCTTCAGGATATGAAGAATGAGCGAGTCTGAGCTAGGTGCTCAGGCTTTTGTCTCTGAATTTTGTATCAGCGATGGCCGTGGAATGTTGGGGAGGCCTCATGGGCCATGGACGAATCTTGCTCTCTGTGGACTTGGCCCGATCCCAATTGTTTTTCGTCAATCTGTAGGATGGGAGGACTCCTTTTAAGTTTGTTACCTCCGGTGTCCGACCAAAAGAGGAATTCCAAATCAGAGCCCTGGGGAAGAGTGAAGGGACAACCCGAACTATGGTTAAAAATTGGGGCCTAGCGGCATGGCAAGCCCAATATGCTGTCTCTCCATCCAGCCACTGAGAGGCCTTACCTGAGGACTGGGCTCAGGCTGAGGGTCACAATGTGTGTTTGTGACCAATGTGGCCCGCAAGCATGGGCGGGGCCTCATGGGCCACACTGGTTTCAAGTACACTGAACCTTGGACAACATGCCAACCAAAGGTTTCTTGCCATGGGGAAAGCGTTCTGATTTCTGCATCATTTTCAAACCCAGGCCGTGATTGGAGATAATGTCTAGGTTCTGAAGCCTGAAACCCGAGATTGAGAAGAGATGAAGTCCTAAGGCCATGGCAGGTCATATGAGCTCAGTGTGCGGCCAGCTGTCTGGGTGGGGCCAAGAGGTCCAGACTCAGGCTGTCTCAGAAAGGGCATTAGTGCCCAGGTCAGCCTATATATTTGGGGTACAGCCGAATGGCGTGCAGGTTGAATCTCATTTGGGGTTTCTGGGTAGCCCCAGACAGCAATGTTTTTCTTCTGGAGGGCAGGCAGAGTGCTGCACTGTAGTTCTGGATTGCCAAACTGGAGGGCTTGTGGGCCAGTAGTCTGAGGACGGAAGTCTGAGAACCCAAGCTAGGCCTAGGTTTCTGGGTGAGACCGGAATCTAGATCTCTTGCATCTGTGAAGTCAGGGCGAGGATCAGACGATCGCTCCGGTTGGACAGTCTGTCCCTGATGGCCCGTTCTTGAAGGGGGGCATGGATCACGAGGCCATGCGGGTTTTCCCACGATGGGAGTTGTGAGAAGCTCCCAACTGCAAAGTTTCTTCTGCAGGACAATTGAGACCTGTGGGTTGGCTCCAGGACAACGATTCTGAGCAGGCTTCTAAGGATGGATGGCTGGGTAGCCCATCTCACATTCCAATTGTCTGCAAGCAACAAGACAGGTTAGATCTGCTGGATCTGGGGGAGCAACCGAGGAGGCTGAGTTGAAATGGACTCTCCCGTGGATGTGTCCTAATACGATAATATATCTATGGAGACCTTGGAATGAAGCGGTGGCACTGGGGCCCTGAAGGGTTCTCCTAAAGAGAGGCTTTCACACAGCTCCATCGTGCAAGTTTCCCATGTGTAGATGAGATTTGTTCTGATGGGTGAGTCAAGAAACAGCCATATGCTGTTATTGAAATCCATTCCTCTGAGGAGAGATGCTTGGAAACCAAAGCAATGGATCGGATATGTGCCTAGGGGCCTGTTCGTTCCTTTTTACCTCTGGGGACATCAGTCTACGGGTCTGAGTGCCGGTAGGTGCTCAGATGGGCCCAGATTGCCCCTGTTTGTCCTGGGAAGCCACAAATATTGGGATGGCCTCAAGGACTTTGGAGGTTTATCCTCTTAGTTGGGTTGTGGCCATTGGAATGGGCACACACAATTCCCTTGGAGAGGGCAAGCACAGTCGTCAGGTTTGGCTCCAGGGCCCTGAGCCTGTAGGGTGTGTAGGCCAGGGCTGTTCGGACAGTTGTTTGAAAACATAAACTCGGCTTATGTTTCGGGTCATAAGTTTGGCAGGGCTGATCTACAGACCATGAGGAGAATTCTTCGGGATATGAAAAAAGGGCGAGTGTGAGGCTCTTGCTCAAGATTTTATCTCTGGTTATCGTGTCACTCATGGTGGTGAAACTTCCGGGTGACTTCATGGGAAATGGACGGGTCTTACTCTCTGGGGGTTTGTCCCCGTCCAAAGAGTTTGGGGTCATTCTGTGGGATGGAAGAAGTCCGTTGTTCTGTTGTTATTGATTTGTTTTGTTTTGTTTTTCAACCTCAGGAGTCCCAGCAAATGAGGGATTCCAGAGTAGAGCCCTGGGAGGGGCGACTGGACAACCAGAAATCTGGTTAAAAATTGGGGCCTAGGGACTTGTCAAGCCCATTATGACATCTAATGGTCCAGCCACTGAGAGGACATACTAGAGGACAGGACTCACACTGAGGGTCACCATGCGTGTTTATGCCCTCGTCGCACACAAGAATGGGCGGGGCGTCAGGGTGAATGCTGGATTCTCCTACACTGAACGTTGGACAACATGCCAACCACATGTTTTCTTGCCTTGGGTAAGGAAGAATTCTGATTTCTGCATCATAGTCACCCCTGGGCAGTGATTGGAGATAAGGTCTAGGTTTTGAAGACTGAAAAACTGAGGTAGGTAAGAGATGATGACCTAAGGCCATGGCGGGTCTGATGTGTTCACTGTGCGGTCAGCTGTCTGGTAGTTGGTCACGACGTCCGGGCTCAGGTTGTCAGACAGTGCATTAGTGCCCAGGTTAGACTATATATTTTGGGTGCCTTCGAGTGACGTGTAGGTTCTTATCTGAAGAACTCTTCAGGATATGAAGAATGAGCGAGTCTGAGGCGCGTACTCAGGCTTTTGTCTCTGGATTTTGTATCAGCGATGGCCGTGGAATGTTGGGGAGGCCTCATGGGCCATGGACGAATCTTGCTCTCTGTGGACTTGGCCCGATCCCAATTGTTTTTCGTCAATCTGTCGGATGGGAGGACTCCTTTTAAGTTTGTTACCTCAGGTGTCCGACCAAAAGAGGAATTCCAAATCAGAGCCCTGGGGAAGAGTGAAGGGACAACCCGAACTATGGGGGCCTGGGGGCATGGCAAGCCCAATATGCTGTCTCTCCATCCAGCTACTGAGAGGTCTTACCTGAGGACTGGGCTCAGGCTGAGGGTCACAATGTGTGTTTGTGACCAATGTGGCCCGCAAGCATGGGCGGGGCCTCATGGGGCCACACTGGTTTCAAGTACACTGAACCTTGGACAACATGCCAACCACAAGGTTTCTTGCCATGGGGAAAGAGTTCTGATTTCTGCATCATTTTCAAACCCGGGCCATGATTGGAGATAATGTCTAGGTTCTGAAGCCTGAAAACCCGGAGATTGAGAAGAGATGAAGACCTAAGGCCATGGCAGGTCATATGAGCTCAGTGTGCGGTCAGCTGTCTGGGTGGGGCCAGGAGGTCCAGACTCAGGGCTGTCTCAGAAAGGGCATTAGTGCCCAGGTCAGCCTATATATTTGGGGTACAGCCGAATGGCGTGCAGGTTGAATCTCATTTGGGGTTTCTGGGTAGCCCCAGACAGCAATGTTTTTCTTCTGGAGGGCAGGCAGAGTGCTGCACTGTAGTTCTGGATTGCCAAACTGGAGGGCTTGTGGGCCAGTAGTCTGAGGACGGAAGTCTGAGAACCCAAGCTAGGCCTAGGTTTCTGGGTGAGACCTGAATCTAGATCTCGTGCATCTGAAGTCAGGGCGAGGATCAGATGATCGCTCAGGTTGGACATTCTGTCCCTGATGGCCCCTTCTTGAAGGGGGGCGTGGATCACGAGGCCATGCGGGTTTTCCCACGATGGGAGTTGTGAGAAGCTCCCAACTGCAAAGATTCTTCTGCAGGACAATTGAGACCTGTTGGTTGGCTCCAGGACAACGATTCCGAGCAGGCTTCTAAGGATGGATGGCTGGGTAGCCCATCTCGCATACCAATTGCCTGCAAGCAACAAGACAGGATAGATCTGCTGGATCTGGGGGAGCAACCGAGGAGGCTGAGTTGAAATGGACACTCCCGTGGATGTGTCCTAATATGATAATATGTCTATGGAGACCTTGGAATGAAGCGGTGGCACTGGGGCCCAGAAGGGTTCTCCTAAAGAGAGGCTTTCACACAGCTCCATCTGCAAGTTTCCCATGTGTAGATGAGATTTGTTCTGATGGGTGAGTCAAGAAACAGCCATATGCTGTTATTGAAATCCAATCCTCTGAGGAGAGATGCCTGGAAACCAAAGCAATGGATCGGATATGTGCCTAGGGACCTGTTCGTTCCTTTTTACCTCTGGGGACATCAGTCTACGGGTCTGTATGCCCGTAGGGGCTCAGATGGGCCCAGATTGCCCCTGTTTGTCCTGGGAAGCCACAAATATTGGGATGGCCTCAGGGATTTTGGAGGTTTATCCTCTTAGTTGGGTTTTGGCCATTGGAATGGGCACACACAATTCCCTTGGAGAGGGTAAGCACAGTCGTCAGGTTTGGCTCCAGGGGCCTGAGCCTGTAGGGTGTGTAGGACAGGGCTGTTTGGACAGTTGTCTGAAAACACAAACTCGGCTTATGTTTCGGGTCATAGGTATAGCAGGACTGATCTACAGACCATGAGGAGAACTCTTCGGGATATGAAAATAGGGCGAGTTTGAGGCTCTTGCTCAAGTTTTTATCTCTGGTTATCGTGTCACTCATGGTCGTGAAACTTCCGGGTGACTTCATGGGAAATGGACGAGTCTTACTCTCTGGGTGTTTGTCCCCGTCCAAAGAGTTTGGGGTCATTCTGTGGGATGGAAGAAGTCCGTTGTTCTGTTGTTATTGATTTGTTTTGTTTTGTTTTTCAACCTCAGGTGAACCAGCAAATGAGGGATTCCAGAGTAGAGCCCTGGGAGGGGCCGACTGGACAACCAGAAATCTGGTTAAAAATTGGGGCCTAGGGACATGTCAAGCCCATTATGACATCTAATGGTCCAGCCACTGAGAGGACGTACTAGAGGACAGGACTCACACTGAGGGTCACAATGCGTGTTTTTGCCCTCGTCGCACACAAGAATGGGCGGGGCGTCAGGGTGAATGCTGGATTCTCCTACACTGAACTTTGGACAACATGCCAACCACATGGTTTCTTGCCTTGGGTAAGGAAGAATTCTGATTTCTGCATCATAGTCACCCCTGGGCAGTGATTGGAGATAAGGTCTAGGTTTTGAAGACTGAAAACTGAGGTAGGTAAGAGATGATGACCTAAGGCCATGGCGGGTCTGATGTGCTCACTGTGCGGTCAGCTGTCTGGTAGTTGGTCACGACGTCCGGGCTCAGGTTGTCAGACAGTGGATTAGTGCCCAGGTTTAGACTATATATTTTGGGTGCCTTCGAGTGACGTGTAGGTTCTTATCTGAAGAACTCTTCAGGATATGAAGAATGAGCGAGTCTGAGGCGCGTACTCAGGCTTTTGTCTCTGGATTTTGTATCAGCGATGGCCGTGGAATGTTGGGGAGGCCTCATGGGCCATGGACGAATCTTGCTCTCTGTGGACTTGGCCCGATCCCAATTGTTTTTCGTCAATCTGTCGGATGGGGGGACTCCTTTTAAGTTTGTTACCTCACGTGTCCGACCAAAAGAGGAATTCCAAATCAGAGCCCTGGGGAAGAGTGAAGGGACAACCCGAACTATGGTTAAAAATTGGGGCCTAGGGGCATGGCAAGCCCAATATGCTGTCTCTCCATCCAGCTACTGAGAGTTCTTACCTGAGGACTGGGCTCAGGCTGAGGGTCACAATGTGGGTTTGTGACCAATGTGGCCCGCAATCATGGGCGGGGGCCTCATGGGCCACACTGATTTCAAGTACACTGAACCTTGGACAACATGCCAACCACAAGGTTTCTTGCCATGGAGAAAGCGTTCTGATTTCTGCATCATTTTCAAACCCGGGCCGTGATTGGAGATAATGTCTAGGTTCTGAAGCCTGAAACCCGAGATTGAGTAGAGATGAAGACCTAAGGCCATGGCAGGTCATATGAGCTCAGTGTGCGGCCAGCTGTCAGGAGGTCCAGATTCCAGGCTGTCTCAGAATGGGCATTAGTGCCAAGGTCAGCCTATATATTTGGGGGTACAGCCGAATGGCGTGCAGGTTGAATCTCATTTGGGGTTTCTGGGTAGCCCCAGACAGCAATGTTTTTCTTCTGGAGGGCAGGCAGAGTGCTGCACTGTAGTTCTGGATTGCCAAACTGGAGGGCTTGTGGGCCAGTAGTCTGAGGACGGAAGTCTGAGAACCCAAGCTAGGCCTAGGTTTCTGGGTGAGACCGGAATCTAGATCTCTTGCATCTGTAGTCAGGGCGAGGATCAGACGATCGCTCCGGTTGGACAGTCTGTCCCTGATGGCCCCTTCTTAAAAGGGGGATGGATCACGAGGCCATGGGGGTTTTCCCACGATGGGAGTTGTGAGAAGCTCCCAACTGCAAAGATTTCTGCAGAACAATTGAGACCAGTTGGTTGGCTCCAGGACAACGATTCCGAGCAGAGTTCTAAGGATGGATGGCTGGGTAGCCCACCTCGCATTCCAATTGTCTCCAAGGAACAAGACAGGTCAGATCTGCTGGATCTGGGGGAGCAACCGAGGAGGCTGAGTTGAAATGGACTCTCCCGTGGATGTGTCCTAATATGATAATATATCTATGGAGTCCTTGGAATGAAGCGGTGGCACTGGGGCCCTGAAGGGTTCTCCTAAAGAGAGGCTTTCACACAGCTCGATCGTGCAAGTTTCCCATGTGTATATGAGATTTGTTCTGACGGTGAGTCAAGAAACAGCCATATGCTGTTATTGAAATCCAGGCCTCTGAGGAGAGATGCCTCGACACCAAAGCAATGGGTCCGATATGTGCCTAGGGGCCTGTTCGTTCCTTATTACCTCTGGGGATATCAGTCTACGGGTCTGAGTGCAGGTATATGCTCAGATGGGCTAAGATTGCCCCTGTTTGTTGGGAAGCCACAACTATTGGGATGGCCTCAGGAATTTTGGAGGTTTATCCTCTTAGTAGGGTTGTGGCCATTGAATGGGCACATACAATTCCCATGGAGAGGGCAAGCACAGTTCTCAGGTTTGGCCTCACGGGCCTATGCCTGTAGGGTGTGTAGGCCAGAGCTTTTGGGACAGTTGTCTGAAAACAGAAACTCGGCTTATGTTTCGGGTCATAGGTATGGCAGGACTGATCCTCAGACCATGAGGAGAACTCTTCGGGATATGAAAAAAGGGCGAGTGTGAGGCTCTTGCTCAAGTATTTATCTCTGGATTTCATGCCATTCATGGTCATGAAATTTCCGGGTGACTTCATGGGAAATAGACGAGTCTTACTCCCTTGGGGTTTGGCCCAATCCAAAGAGTTTGGGGTCAGTCTGTGTGACGGAAGAAGTCCGTTTTTTTTGTTGTTGTTGTTGTTGTTTTGTTTTGTTCTTCAAACTCAGGCGTCCCACCAAATGAGGGATTCCAGAGTATAGCCCTGGGGAGGGGCGATTGGACAACAAGAAATCTGGTTACAATTGGGTCCTAGGGACATCTAGACTTGGGTTTCAGGGCGAGGGCACGGCATGTACCCCCTGAAGATCTGAAGCAATATCTCATGCATCTGAAGTCAGAGCGAGGATCAGACGTTGGCTCAGCTTGGATTTTCTGTTCATGACGGCCCCTTCATAAAGGGAGCCGAATCTCGAGGCCGTGGAGGTTTTCCCACGGTGGGAGTGGTGGGATGACCCCTCCTAGGATTCCTTCACGGGACAATTGAGACCTGTTGGACAGCTCCAGGACATCCCATATGGATGAGTCCAGACCAACGTTCGATGATGGATGCCTGGGAAGCCCGCCTCGCATTCCAATTGTCTCCTAGCGACAAGACAGTTTAGATCTCATGGCTCTGCGGGAGCAACCGGGGTGGATGAGTTGAAATGGACTTTCCTGAGGATGGGACTAATGTGTGTTTGTGTCCATGAGGGCCTTGGAATGGGGCGGTGGCACCGGGACCCTGAAGTATTCTCCTCAGCTTTTGACATAGCTCCCATGCACAAGTTTCCTTGTGGAGACGAGGTTTGTTCTGATGGGTGCCTCAGGAAAACCCCAATGCTTGTATTGGAATCCAGGGTTTTGAGGAGATATGCCTGTAAACCAAAGCAATGGATCCGATTTTGGCCTAGGGTCCTGTCTGGTTCAATCTTCTTCTCTGGGGACATCCTTCTAGGGTATGAGTGGAGGTAGATGCTCAGCTGGTGACAGACTGACCTTTTTTGTCCCGGGCGACCTATACTATTGGGATGGCCTCAGAGACTTTGGAGGGTTCTCCTAATTTGTACGATTTTGGACAATGGAATGGGCAGAATTCCCATGGATTGGGTAGGCTCAGTCCTAATGTGTCTCCTGGGTCCCCAGCCTGGTTGGTGTGTGGCCCAGGAATTTGAGGACAGAAGTCTGAAAACACAAACTCAGCTTATGTTTGGGGACGTAGGTATGGCAGGCCCGATCTACAAACCATGAGAGACATCTTCACGATATGAAGATAGTGCGAGTCTGAGGTGCTTGCTCAGACTTTTGTCTCTGGATTTTGTTTCAGCGATGGCCGTGGAATGTCGAGGAGGCCTCATTGGCCAAGGACGAATTTTCCTCTCTGTGGATTTGGACCGATGGCAATTGTTTTTCGTCAATCTGTTGGATGGAGGACTCCTTTCAGGGTTGTTACATCATGTGTCCCACCAAAAGAGGAATTCCAAAGCAGAGCCCTGGGGAAGAATGAAGGAACAACCCGAACTATGGTTAAAATTTGGGGCCTATGGGCATGGCAAGCCCAATATGCTGTCTCTTCATCCAGCCACTGAGAGGCCTTACCTGAGGACTGGGCTAAAGCTGAGGGTCACAATGTGAGTTTGCCACCTATGTGGCCCGCGAGCAATGGCGGGGCCTCATCGGACAAAAGGTTTCAACTACACTGAACGTTGGACAACAAGCCAACCACAAGGTTCTTGCCATTGGGAAGGAGTTCTGATTTCTGCATCATTTTCAAACCTGGGCAGTGATTGAGATAAGGTCTAGGATCTGAATCCTGAAAACCGGTTGGGAAGAGATAACGACCTAAGGCAATGGCTGGTCCTATGTGCTCAGTGAGCGGCAAGCTGTCTGGTTGGGGCCAGGAGGTCCAGGCTCAGGCTCTGTCAGAAAGGGCATTGAGGCCCAGGTCAGCCTATATATTTTGGGTACAGCCAAGTGGCATGCAGGTTGATCTTCATTTGGGGTTTCTGGGTAGCCCCAGAGGGCAATGTTTTTCTTCTGGAGGGCAAGCAGAGTGATGCATTGTAATTCTGGATTGCCAAACTGGAGGGTTTGTGGGCCATTAGTCTGAGGACGGAAGTCTGAAGACACAAGATAGGCTTACGTTTCTGGGTGAGGACATGGCAGGCACAATCTACAGATCTGAATCGAGATCTCGTGCATCTGAAGTCAAGGTGAGGATCAGACTATTTCTCAGTTTGGACCTTATGTCCCTAATGGCCCCTTCATGAAGGGGGGGTATCACGAGGCCATGGGGGTTTCTCACGATGGGAGTTGTGAGAAGCTCCCAACTTCAAATATTCTTCTGCAGGAAAATTGAGACCTGTTGGTTGGCTCCAGGCCAATGATTCCGAGCAGGGTTCTAAGGATGGATGGCGGGGTAGGCCACCTCGCATTCCAATTGTCTCCTAGCAACAAGACAAGTTAGATCAGCTGGATCTCGCGGAGCAACCGAATATGCTGAGTAGAATTGGACTCTCCCGTGCATGTGTCCTAATATGATTTTGTGTCTATGGAGACCTTGGAATGAAGCGGTGGCACTGGGGCCCTGATGGGTTCTCCTAAAAAGGGGCTTTGACACACCTCCCACGTGCAAGTTTCCCATGTGTAGATGAGTTTTGTTCTGATGGGGTAGTCAAGAAATAGTCACATGCTGGTACTGAAATCAGGCCTCTGAGGAAGATGCCTGGAAGCCAAAGCAATGGATCCGATTAGGGCTTAGGAGCCTGTTAACTCCTTTTTACCTCTGGGGATATCAGTCGACGAGTCTGAGTGAAGGTAGGTTCTCAGAAGCTCTCAGATTGCTCCTGTTTGTCCTGGGAAGCCACCACTATTGGGATGGCCTAAGGGACTTTGGAGGTTTATTCTATTAGTAGGGTTGTGGCCATTGGAATGGGCACACAGAATTCCCTTGGAGAGGGCAAGTACAGTCCTCAGGTTGGCTCCAGGGGCCTGAGCCTGTGGGGTGTGTAGGCCTGGGCTGTTTGGACAGTTGTCTGAAAACACAAACTCGGCTTATGTTTCGGGTCATAGGTATGGCAGGACTGATCTACAGACCATGAGGAGAACACTTCTGGATATGAAAAAAGGGCGAGTGTGAGGCTCTTGCTCAAGTTTTTATCTCTGGATATCGTGCCATTCATGGTCATGAAAATTTCCGGGTGACTTCATGGGAAATGGACGATTCTTACTCTCTGGGAGTTTGGCCGCGTCCAAAGAGTGTGGGGTCATTCTGTGGGATGGAAGAAGTCCGTTTTTTTTTGTTTTGTTTTGTTTTGTTTTGTTTTGTTTTGTTTGTTTGTTCAAACCTCACCAAATGAGGGATTCCAGAGTAGAGCCCTTGGGAGGGGCGATTGGACAACCAGAAATCTGGTTTAAATTTGGGGCCTAGGGACATGTCAAGCCATTATGGCATCTAATGGTCTAGCCACTGAGAGGACGTACTAGAGGACAGGACTCACGCTGAGAGTCACAATGCGTGTTTATGCCCTCGTTGCACTCAAGAATGGGCGGGGGGCCTCAGGGTGAATGCTGGTTTCACCTACACTGAACTTTGGACAACATGCCAACCATAAGGTTTCTTGCCATGGGTAAGGAAGAGTTCTGATTTCTGCATCCCACTCACCCCTGGGCAGTGATTGGAGATAAGGTCTAGGTTCTGAAGCCTGAAAAACTGAGGTAGGGAAGAGATGATGACCTAAGGCCACAGCGGGTCTTATGGGCTCAGGGTGCGGTCAGCTCTCTGGGTGTTGCTCAGGAGGTCCCGGCTCAGGGTGTGTCAGACAGTGCATTACTGCCCAGGTTAGACTATATAATTTGGGTACATTCAAGTGCCGTGTAGGTTTATTCTCATTTAATGTGCCCGGGCAGCTCACTGGGCAATATTTTGTTTTTCTAGAGGGCAGGCAGAGTGCTGCAATGATGGTCCGTAATTGCCAAACTTGTGGGCTTCGGGGCCAGGAGTGTGAGGACGAAAGTCTGAGAACACAAGCTAGACTTGGGATTCAGGGCGCGAGGGCACGGCATGTACCCCCTGAAGATCTGAAGCAATATCTCATGCATCTGAAGTCAGAGCGAGGATCAGACGTTGGCTCAGCTTGGATTTTCTGTTCATGACGGCCCCTTCATGAAGGGAGCCGAATCTCGAGGCCGTGGAGGTTTTCCCATGTTGGGAGTTGTGGAAGGCCCCCTCCAAGGATTCCTTCTGCGGGACAATTGAGACCTGTTGGACAGCTCCAGGACATCCCATATGGATGAGTCCAGACCAACGTTTGAGGATGGATGCCTGGGAAGACTGCCTCGCATTCCAATTGTCTCCTAGCGACAAGACAGTTAGGATCTGACGGCTCTGCGGGAGCAACCGGGGTGGCTGAGTTGAAATGGACTATCCTGAGGATGGGTCTAATGTTTTTGTGTCCATGAGGGCCTTGGATTGGGGCGTTGGCACCGGGACCCTGAAGTATTCTCCTCAGCTTTTGACATAGCTCCCATGCACAAGTTTCCTGGTGGAGACGAGTTTGGTTCTGATGGGTGCCTCATGAAAACCCCAATGCTGGTATTGGAATCCAGGGTTTTGAGGAGACATGCCTTTAAACCAAAGCAATGGATCCGATTTTGGATTAGGGTCCTGTCTGGTTCAATCTTCTTCTCTGGGGACATCCTTCTAGGGTATGAGTGGAGTTAGATGCTCAGCTGGTGTCAGTCTGACCTTTTTTGTCCCGGGCAACCTATACTATTGGGATGGCCTCAGGGAATTTGGAGGGTTCTCCTAACTTGTACGATTTTGGACAATGGAATGGGCAGAATTCCCATGGATTGGGTAGTCACAGTCCTAATGTGTGGCTCCAGGGTCCCTAGACTGGAGGGTATGTGGCCCAGGACTTTGAGGACAGAAGTCTGAAAACACAAACTCAGCTTTTGTTTGGGGAGGTAGGTATGGCAGGACCGATCTACAAACCATGAGAAGACATCTTCAGGATATGAAGATAGTGCCAGTCTGAGGCGCTTGCTTAGGCTTTTGTCTCTGGATTTTGTATCAGCGATGGCCGTGGAATGTCGAGGAGGCCTCATGGTCCATGGACGAATCTTGCTCTTTGTTGATTTGGCCAGATCCCAATTGTTTTTCGTGAATCTGTTGGATGGACGACTCCATTCCGGGTTGTTACATCAGGTGTCCCACCAAAAGAGGAATTCCAAAGCAGAGCCCTGGGGAAGAGTGAAGGGACAACACGAACTATGGTTAAAAATTGGGGCCTATGTGCATGGCAAGCCCAATATGCTTTCTCTTCATCCAGCCACTGAGAGGCCTTACCTGAGGACTGGGCTAAGGCTGAGGGTCACAAT
This sequence comes from Mustela putorius furo, assembly GCF_011764305.1. Lineage (NCBI taxonomy): Eukaryota > Metazoa > Chordata > Mammalia > Carnivora > Mustelidae > Mustela > Mustela putorius. The sequence goes on from NW_025421811.1 coordinate 121,955, forward strand.
GTGTGTTTGCTACCTATCTGGACCGCGAGCAATGGCGGGGCCTCAAGGGACACACTGGTTTCCAGTACACTGAACGTTGTACAACAAGCCAACCACAAGTTTTCCTGCCATCGGGAAGGAGTTCTGATTTCTGCATCATTTTCAAACCTGGGCAGTGATTGGAGATCATGTCTAGGTTCTGAAGCCTGAAAACTGAGGTTGGGAAGGGATAACGACCTAAGGCCATGGGGGTCTGAAGTTCTCAGTTTGTAGCCAGCTCTCTGGGTGGGCCTAGGAGGTCCAGGCTCAGGCTGCGTCAGAAAGGGCATTATTGCCCAGGTCATCCTATATATTTTGGGTATAGCCAAGTGTCGTGCAGGTTGATCTTCATTTGGGGTTTCTAGGTAGGTAGCCCCTGAGGGCAATGTATTTCTTCTGCAGGGCAGGTAGAGTGCTGCATTGTAGTTGTGGATGCCAAACTGGAGGGCTTGTGAGCCAGTAGTCTGTGTACAGAAGGCTGAGGACACAAGCATGGCTTAGGTTTCTGGGTGAGGACATGGCAGGCATAATCTCCAGACCTGAACCGAGATCTCGTGCATCTGAAGTCAGGGTGAGGATCAGATGATCGCTCAGGTTGGACATTCTGTCCCTGATGGCCCCTTTATGAAGGGGGTGGGATCATGTGGCCATGGGGGTTCTCTCACAATGGGAGTTCTGAGAAGCTCCCAACTGCAAAGACTCTTCTGCAGGAAAATTGAGACCTGTTGGTTGGCTCCAGCACAGCGATTCCGAGCAGGGTTCTAAGGATGGATCGCTGGGTAGTCCACATCGCATTTAAATTGTCTCCAAGCAACAAGACAGGTTAGATCTGCTGGATCTGGGGGAGCAGCCGAGGAGGCTGTGTTGAAATGGACTCTCCCGTGGATGTGTCCTAATATGATTTTTTGTCTATGGAGACCTTGGAATGAAGCGGTGGCACTGGGGCCCTGAAGGGTTCTCCTAAAGAGAGGTTTTCACACAGCTCCATCGTGCAAGTTCCCCATGTGTAGATGAGATTTGTTCTGATGTGTGATTCAAGAAACAGCCATATGCTGTTATTGAAATCCAGGCCTTTGAGGAGAGATGCCTGGAAACAAAAGCAATGGATCTGATATGTGCCTAGGGGCCTATTCGTTCCTTTTTACCTCTTGGGACATCAGTCTACGGGTCTGACTGCCGTTAGGTGCTCAGATAGGCACAGATTGCCCCTGTTTGTCCTGGGAAGCCACAAATATTGGGATGGCCTCAGGGATTTTGAAGGTTTATCCTATTAGTAGGGTTGTGGCCATTAGAATGGGCACACACAATTCCCTTGGAGAGGGCAAGCACAGTCGTCAGGTTTGGCTCCAGGGGCCTGAGCCTGTATGGTGTGTAGGCCAGGGCTGTTTGGACAGTTGTCTGAAAACACAAACTCGGCTTATGTTTCGGGTCATAGGTATTTCAGGACGGATCTACAGACCATGAGGAGAACACTTCGGGATATTAAAAAGGGCGAGTGTGAGGCTCTTGCTCAAGTTTTTGTCTCTGGATATCGTGTCACTTATGGTCGTGAAATTTCCGGGTGACTTCATGGGAAATGGACGAGTCTTACTCTCTGGGGGTTTGGCCCCGTCCAAAGAGTTTGGGGTCATTCTGTGGGATGGAAGAAGTCCGTTGTTCTGTTGATGTTGATTTGTTTTGTTTTGTTTTTGAACCTCAGGTGTCCCACCAAATGAGGGATTCCAGAGTGGAGCCCTGGGGAGGGGCGACTGGACAACCAGAAATCTGGTTAAAAATTGGGGCCTAGGGACATGTCAAGCCCATTATGACATCTAATGGTCCAGCCACTGAGAGGACGTACTAGAGGACAGGAATCACGCTGAGGGTCACAATGCGTGTTTATGCCCTCGTCGCACTCAAGAATGGGCGGGGCCTCAGGGTGAATGCTGGTTTCTCCTACACTGAACTTTGGACAACATGCCAACCACAAGGTTTCTTTCCATGGGTAAGGAAGAGTTCTGATTTCTGCATCACAGTCACCCCTGGGCAGTGGTTGGAGATAAGGTCTAGGTTCTGAAGCCTGAAAACTGAGGTAGGGCAGAGATGATGACCTAAGGCCATGGTGGGTCTGATGTGCTCAGTGTGCGGTCAGCTGTCTGGGTGTTGGTCACGAGGTCCTGGCTCAGGTTGTGTCAGACAGGTTAGACTATATAATTTGGGTACATTCGAGGGCCGTGTAGGTTTATTCTCATTTAATGTGCCCGGACAGCTCATTAGGCAATATTTTTTTTTTTTTTTTTTTTTTTTTTTTTTGTAGAGGGCAGGCAGAGTGCTAAAATGATGGTCTGGAATTGCCAAACTTGTGGGCTTCGGGGCCAGGAGTTGAGGATGGAAGTCTGAGAACACAAGCTAGACTTGGGTCAGGGCGAGGGCACGGCATGTACCCCCTGAAGATCTGAAGCAATATCTCATGCCCCTGAAGTCAGAGCGAGGATCAGAAGTTGGCTCAGCTTGGATTTTCTGTTCTTGTTGGCCCATTCATGAAGGGAGCGGATTCTCGAGAGCGTGGAGTTTTTCCCACGTTGGCAGTGGTTGGATGCCCTCTCCAAAGATTCCTTCTGCGGGACATTTGAGACCTGTTGGACAGCTCCAGGACATCCCATATGGATGAGTCTAGACCAACGTTCGAGGATGGATGCCTTGGAAGCCCGCCTCGCATTCCAATTGTCTCCTAGCGGCTAGACAGTTTAGATCTGCTGCATCTGCGGGAGCAAACGGGGTGGCTTAGTTGAAATGGACTTTCCTGAGGATGGGTCTATTGTGTGTTTGTGTCCATGAGGGCCTTGAATGGGGCGGTGGCACCGCGACCCTGAAGTATTCTCCTAAGCTTTTGACATAGCTCCCATGCACAAGTTTCCTTGTGGAGACGAGGTTTGTTCTGATGGGTACCTCAGGAAAACCCCAATGCTGGTATTGGAATCCAGGGTTTTGAGGAGACATGCCTGTAAACCAAAGCAATGGATCCGATTTTGGCCTAGAGTCCTGTCTGGTTCAATCTTCTTCTCTGGGGACATCCATCTAGGGTATGAGTGGAGGTAGATGCTCAGCTGGTGTCAGACTTAAAACCAAGCAGGGTTTTAAGGATGGATGGCGGGTTAGGACACCTCACATTCCAATTGTCTCCTAGCAACAAGACAAGTTAGATGTGCTGGATCTTGCGGAGCAACCGAATACGCTCCGTTGAAATGGACTCTACTGTGGATGGGTCCTAATGTGTTTTTGTGTCTATGGAGACCTTGTAATGGGGTAGTGGCTCACAGGCCCTGAAGGAGTCTCCTAACTGGAGGTTTTGAGACATCTTCAAAGGATAATTTTCCCATGTGGAGAAGAGATTTGTTCTGATTGCTGCCTCATGATATCCCCATATGCTAATATTGGAAACGAGGCCTCTGAGGAGAGATACCTGTAACCAAAAGCAATGAATCTGATTCAGGTCTAGGGGCCTGTCTGATTCAATCTTCTTCTCTGGGGACATCCATCTACGCTGAGTAGAGGTAGATGTTCAGCTGGTTTCAGAAGACCCTTGTTTGTCCTGGGCGGACTACATTATTGGGATGTCCTTGGGGACTCTGGAGGCTTTTCCTAATTAATACGATAGTGGACAATGGAATGGGCAGAATTCCCGTGGTATGGACAGGCACAGTCCTGATGTGTGGCTCCAGGGGCCCAAGCCTGAAGGGTCTGTGGGCCAGGAATGTGGGGACAGAAGTCTGAAAACACAAACTCGGCTTAGGTTTGGGAAGTAGGTATGGCAGGTCCGATCTACACACCGTGAGGAGAACTCTTCGGGATACGACAAAAGAGCGAGTGTGAGGCGCTTGCTCAGACTTTTGTCTCTGGATTTGTTGTCAACGATGGCTGTGGAATCTCGGGGAGGCCTCATGGGCCAAGGACGAGACTTCGTCTCTGTGAATTTGGTCCAATCCCAATTGTTTGGGGTCAATCTGAAGGATGGGAGGAGTCCTTTTAGTTTTGTTACCTCAGGTGTCCCACCAAAAGAGGGATTCCAAAGCAGAGCTCTGGGGAGGGATGAATGGACAACCCGAACAATCCAATTGGGGTGAGGTCGAGAACCGAGCAGGTTGATCCTCATTTGGGGTTTATGGAGATCCCCATAGAGCAACGTTTTTCTTCTGGAGGGCCAGCATAGGGCTGCATTTTGGTTCCAGAATTCCAAGTCTTGAGGACATGTTTGCCAGGAGTGTGAGGAAGGAAGTCTGAAAACACAAGGTAGCACGAGGTTTGGGCCCACTGTGCAGAGGCTGAATCAAGATCTCCTGCATCTGAGGTCAGGGCGAGTATCAGATGTTGCCTCAAGCTTGAGTTTGTGTCCTTGACGGCACCTTCCTGAAGGGGGTTGGGGCGTCATGAGGCCAGGGAGGTTTCCCTACGCTGGGAGTGTGAGCTGCTCCAAACTTCAAAGTTTCCTTCTTCAGGACAGTCGAGTACTATTGGATGGTTCCAGGATGCCCCATACAGAAAGACTCGAGAGCGAGGGCCTAAGCATGGATGCCGAGAAACGCCAACTCACCTTCCCATTGCCTGGTCGAGACAAGGCACACTCAATCTGCGGGCTCTTGGGTGAGCTACCCAGAAGGCTGAGTTTAAATGGACTTTCCTGAGGATGACTCATAATGTGGGTAGGTGGCCATGGAGACCTTGGAATGTGGCAGTAGCTAAGGGCCTCTGCAGGATTCTCCAACCCGAAGGGTTTGACACAACTCCAACAAGGAAGCTTTCCATGCGGAGATGAGAGGTGTTCTGTCTGGTGCCTCAGAATAGCCCCATATGCTGGTCTTCGAACCCAGGCCTCTAAGGAGTGATACCTGGACACCAAAGCAAGTGTTCATAATAGGGCCTAGGGGCCTGTCTGGTTCAATCTTCTGTCTCTGTGGATATCAGTCTGTGTGTCTGCATGGAGGTAGTAGTTGCTCAGCTGGTGTCATAATGCCCCTGTTTGTCCAGTGCAGCTTGCGGTAGTGGGATGTCCTTGGGGACCTTGAGGTTTCTACTATTTTGTAGAGTTGTGGCCAATGGAACGGGCAGTTTCTTAGGAGAGAGCAGGCACAGTTCTGTGGTGTGGCTCCAGAGACCCCAGCCTGGAGGCGGTGTGGGCCACGGCTGTGCAGACAGACATCCAAAAACCCAAACTCAGCTCAGGTTTGGGGCCGAGGTTATGGCAGGCCTGATCTACAGTCCGTGAGGGGAGCTCCTCTGGATATGAAAGAAGGGTGAGAGGGAGGCAGTCGCTCAGTCTTTTGTCTCTGGATATTTTGTCCACAATGGCCGTTTAATGTAGGAGTTGCCTCATGGGTCGTAGAAGTCTCCCTCTCTGGTAGTTTGTCCAGCCCCCAAGAGTTTTGGGGTCATTCTGTGGGAAGGGAAGAGTCCTGTTTTTCTGCTTCATGTGTCCCCCCAGTAGAGGGATTCTGGAGCATAGCAGTGGGTACTGACAACTGGAGTACTCGCTCTCTGGTTAAGCCTGGGGGCCTATGGATATGACAAGCCCCATATGCAGGATCTTGGTCCAGCCACTGAGAGGCGTTACTTTAATACGGGACTCACGCTACAGGTCACAATGCATGTCTGTACCCTAGGCGGCCCTCAAGCACTGGCGTGGCCTTTCCGACAATGCAGGTTTTCCCACATTGAACGTTGGACAACATTCTAAGCACAAGGTTTCTGGCCATGGGGAAGGAGGAATTCTAATTTCTGCATCACGTTCACCCCTGGGCAGTGATTGGAGATAAGGTCTAGGTTCTGAAGCCTGAAAACCGAGGTTGGGAAGAGATGACGAACTACAGCCATAGCGGGTCCCTTGTGTCCAGGTTAGAGCCAGCTGTCTAGGTGTCGTTTGGGATGTCTTGTCTCAGGCTGTGCCAGACAGGGCATTCGTATTCAGGGTAGGCTGTATAATTGCTTTACAGTCGAGTGGCATGCATTAGATAATCATTTGGGGTTTCTTATTAGCAGCATAGGGCAAAGTTTTCTTCTGGAGGGCAGGCAGAGTGCTGCATTGTGGCTTCGGAATTCCCAAACTGGCAGGCTTGTGCGCCAGGAGAGTGAGGACGGAAGTCTGAGAACACAAGCTAGGCTTAGATTTCGGGGAATGGACATGGCAGGCACACTCTGCAGAGCTGAATTGAGATCTCATGAGTCTGAAGTCAGGTCGAGGATCAGACTTTGGCTCAGGTTGGAGTTTCTGTCCATGTTGGCCCCTTCATGAAGGGGGGAGAATTATGAGGCCATGGGGGTTTTCCCACTATTAGAGTTGTGAGATGCTCCAAACCGCAAGGATTCCTTCTGTGGGACAATTAAGATTTGTTGGATGGCTCCAGGACTTCTCATAAGGTATTTTTCAACAAAAGGGTTCTAAGTATGGATGCCTGGGCAGACAGCCTCAATTCCAATTTTCTCCTAGCAACAAGAAACGTTTGATCTGCTGGCTTGGGGTAGCATCAGAGGGGGCTGAGTTGAAATGGACTTTCCTGAGGATGGTCTTAAATTAGTTGACATGGACATTCCTGAGGATGGTCTTAATGTTGGTTTGAGTCCATTGAGACCTTTGTAAGGGGCAGTGGCACCAGGGCCCTGAAGGATTCTCCTAACTAGAGGTGATAACAAAGCTCCAATGAGCAAGGTTTCCATGGGGAGACGAGATTTGTTCTTATTGTTTCCTCAGGAAACCACCAATTGCTGGTATTGGAAATGAGGCCTCTGAGGAGAGATGCCTGGAAACCAAAGCAATGGATCTGATTAGGGCCTAGGGGCCTGTCCGGTTCAATATTCTTCTCTGGGGACATCTTTTGTCTGAGTGGAGGTAGTTGCTCAGCTGGTTTGTGATGACACCTGTTTGTCCTGGGCGGCCTACACTATTGGGATGGCCTCGGTAACTTTGGAGGTTTTTCCTAATTTGCAAGGTTGTGGCCAATGGAATGGGAAGAATTCTCTTGAAAGGGAAGCACAGTCCTGAGGTGTGGCTCCAGGGACCCAAGTGTGGAGCGTTTGTGGTCCAGGGCTATTTGGACAAAAGTCTGAAAACACAAACTCCACTTAGGTTTGGGTCTGTAGGTATGGCCGGCCCGATATATAGACCGTGAGGAGAACTCTTCGGGATATGAACAAAGGGTGAAAGTGAGGTGCTTGCTCATGCTTATTTTTTTCTGGATATGTGTCACCGATTGCCATGGAATGTCAGGATGTCCTCATGGGCCATCGATGAGGCTCCCTTTCTGGGGATTTGACCCAATCCCAAGAGTTTGGGGTCATTCTGTGGGAAGGGAGGAGGCCTTTCTGGTTTTTTTTTTTTTTTTTTTTTACCTCAGGTGGACCACCAAAAGAGGGATTCCACAGCAGAGTCCTGGGGAGGGGCGACTGGACAACCAGAACTCTGGTTAACATTGGGACTTAAGAACAGGGCAAGCCCCATATGTGGGCTCTTGGTCCAGACACTGAGAGGCCTTCCTTGAGCATAGGGCTCACATTGAGTTTCACAATGTGTTTTTGTGCCCAAGGAGCCCCTCAAGTCAGGGCGTGGCCTAATGTACCATGCTGGTTTCTCCTACACTGAACGTTGCACAATATGGCAACCACCAGTTTTCTGGTCATGGGGAAGAAGGAGTTCTAATTTCTGCAACACTTTCACTCCTGGACTGTGATTGGATTTAAGGTCTAGGTTCTGAAGCCTGAAAACTGAGGTTAGGAAGAGATGAAGACCTAAGGCCATGGTGTGACTGATGTGCTCAGTGTTCGGCCAGCTGTTGAGTGTGGGTTGTGAGGTGCAGGCTCAGGCTGTGGCAGACAGGGAATTAGTGCCCAGGCTAGACTGTATCATTGGGGTGCAGTCGAGTTTCGTGCAGGTTGGTACTCATTTTTGGTTACTGGGTAGCCCCAGAGGGCAACGTTTTTCTTCTGGAAGGAAGACACAGTGCCACATAGTGGCTCCAGAATTCCCAAACTGGAAGGCTTGTGGGCCAGGAGCGTGAGGAAAAAATTCTGAGAACACAAGCCAGACTTAGATTTCGGGGGGTGAGGGGACGGCAGGAACCCTCTGCAGAGATGATTCGAGATCACGTGTACCTGATGACAGAGCTAGGATCAGACGTTGGCTCAGGTTGGAGTTTCTGTCCATGACGGCCCCTTCATGAAGGGGAGGGTGTCACGAGGCCATGGAGGTTTTCCCACGATGGGAATTGTGAGATGCTCCAAACCGCAATGATTCCTTCCGTGGGACAGTCGAGACCTGCTGGATGGCTCCAGGACATCCCATAAGGAAGTTATCCAGAGCAGGGTTCTAAGGATGGATGCCTGGGCAGCCTGCCTCCCATTACAGGTGTCTCATAGCGCCAAGGCAAGTTCGATCTGCTGGATCTAGGGGAATAACCGAGGCGGGTGTGTTGAAATGGGTGAGTTGAGGATGGATCATAATGTGCATTTGTGTCCGTGGAGACCTTGGAATGGGGTGCTTGATACGGGGCCTTGAGGGATGTTCATAACCGGAGGTTTTGATGGAGCCCTAAAGAGTACGTTTCCTATGTAGAGAAGATAATTGTTTTGATGAGTGCCTAAGGAATCTCCCATATGCTGGTATTGGAAACCAGGCCTCTGAGGAGAGATGCCTGGAAACAAAAGCAATGGATATGATTAGGGCCTAGGTGCCTGTCCGGTTCAATCTCTTTCCTGGGGATACGTGCCTATGGATCTGAGGAGGTAGTTGCTCGGCTTGTGTCAGATCGCCCATGTTTGTCCTGGGCAGCCTATAATATTGGGAATGGCCTCGGGACTTTGGAGTTTCTCCTAATCTATAGGGTTGTGGCCAATGGAATGGGCAGAAATCCCCTGGAGAGGGAAGGCACAGTTCTTAGTTTGGCTCTAGGGGCCCAGCCTTGAGGGTGTGTGGGCCAGGCCTGTGGGGACAGAAGTCTGAAAACACAAACTCTGCTTAGGATTGGGGACATAGGTATGGCACGCCCAATCTACAGACCGTGATAACACTTCGGGATATGAAAAAGGGTGAGTTTGAGGTGCTTGCTCAGGTTTTGTCTCTGGATTTGTGTCAACAATGTGGGTCGAATGCTGGCGTGGCCTCATGGGTTGTGGACGGTTTTCCTTCTCTGAGGATTTGACCCAATCCCAAGAGTTTGGGTAGATTCTGTGGAATGGGAGATGTCCTTTCTGTTTTTTATTTTATTTTATGTACCTCATGTGTGCCAATAAAAGAGGGATTCCCGAGCAGAGTCCTTGGTAGCGACAACTGGATAACCCCACCTCTGTTTAAGTTTGGGGGCCTAGGGCCATGGCAAGTCCAATATGTGGGCTCTTGATTCAGACACTGAGAGGTCTTCCTTGAGGACAGGGCTCATGCTGAGGGTCACAATGCCTATTTGTGCCCAACAAGGCCCTCAAGCATGGGAAGGGCCTCATGGGCCACGCTGGATTCTCCTACACTGAACGTTGGAGAATATGCCAACCACAAGGTTTCCGGCCATGGCGAAGGAAGAGTTGTGATTTATGCATCACGTTCACCCCTGGACAGTGATTGGAGTTTAGGTCTAGGGTCTGAAACCCGAAAACCGATGTTGGGAAGAGATGAAGACCTAAGGACCTGATGGGTACAATGAGCTCAGTGTGTGGCTAGCTGTTGAGCGTAGGTCTGGAGGTGTGGGCTCATGCTGTGTCAGACAGGGCATTAGACAGGGTAGACTGTATATTTGGGGTGCAGTCGAGTGGCGTTCAGTTGATCCTCATTCGGGTTTCTAGGTAGCTCCATAAGGCAACGTTTTTCTTCTGGAGGGCAGGCAGAGTGCTGCATTGTGGCCGCAGTATTGCCAATCTGTAGGGCTTTTGGGCCAGTGGTGTGAGGACGGTAGTCTGAGAACACAAGCTAGGCTTAGTTTTTGGGGTGAGGACACAGAAGGCACACTCTGCAGACCTGAATCAAGATCTCATGCACCTGAAGCCAGGGCGAATATCAGACGTTTGCTCAGGTTGGAGTTTCTGTCCATGATGGCCCCTTTATAAAGTGGAGCGTCTCAAGAGGCCATGAAGACTTTCCCACAATGGGAGTTGTGAGATGCACCAGACTGCAAAGATTCCTTCTGTGTGACATTGAGACCTGTTGGATGGCTCTAGGATGTCCCATATGGAACGATTCCAGAGTAGGGTTCTAAGGATGGATGCCTGGGCAGCCCGCCTCCCATTCTAGTTGTCTCCTAGCAACAAGGCAGGTTTGATCTGCAGGCCCTGGGTGAGAAACCAAGGGGAATGAGTTGACATGGACTCTACCGAGGATAGATCATAATGTGGGTTTAAATCCATGGAGACATTGGAATGGGGCACTTGATCCGGGGCCCTGAAAGATTCTCCTAAACAGAGGTTTTTATAGAGCTCCAAAGAGTACATTTCCTATGTGGAGACGAGATTTTTCTGTGAGTGCCTCAGTAATCCCCCATATGCTGGTATTGGTAACCAGGCCTCTGAGGAGAGATGCCTGGAAACAAAAGCAATGGATCTGATTAGGGCCTAAGTGCCTGTCCAGTTCAATCATATTCTATGTGGATATATCTGTATCTGGGTCTGAGTGGAGGTAGTTTCCTAACTTGTGAAAGATCATCCCTGTTTGTCCTGGGCAGCCAACACTATTGGGATGGCCTCGGGGAGTTTGGAGGTTTCTCCTAATCTATAGGGTTGTGGCTAATGGAAATGGCAGAATTCTTCTGGAGAAGGAAGACAGATTCCTCAGGTGTGGTCCAGGGGCCCAGCTTGGATGGTGTGTGGGCCAGGACTGTGGGGACAGAAGTCTGAAAACACAAACTCAGCTTAGGTTTGGGGATTTATGTATGAAGGCTCGATCTACAGACCGTGAGAATTTTCCGGGCTATGAACAAAGAGCGAGTATTTGGCATTTGCTCAGGCTTTTGTCTCTGGATTTTGTGCCTACGGTGGCCGTGGAATGTCAGGGTGTCCTCAGGGGTCATGGACAAGTTTTTTCTGTGGTGATTTGGCCTGATCCCAAGGCGTTGGGATCATTCTGTGGATGGGAAGAGTCCTTTCTGTATTTTTTTTTTTTTTTTTTTTACCTCAGGTGTCCCACCAAAGAGGGATTCCAGAGCAGTGCCCTGAGTAGGGGTGACTAGACATCTCTAACTCTGGTTGAGATTGGGGGACTAGGGGCTTGGCAAGCCCCATATGTGGGCTGTTGTTCCAGTCACTAAGAGTCTTTACATGAGGATAGGGCTCACGCTGAGGGTCACAATGTGTGTTTGTGCAAATTGTAGCCCTCAGAGATAGGTGGGGCCTCATAGTCCATGCTGCTTTCTCCTACAATGAACGTTGGACAACATGCCAACCACAAGGTTTCTTGCCATGGCGAAGGAGAAGTTCTGATTCTTGTATCACGTTCACTCCTGAGCAGTGAGTGGAGATAAGGTCTAGGTTCTGAAGGTGAAAACTGAGTTTGGGTAGAGATGATGGCCGAAAGCCATTGTGGGTTTGATATGCTCAGTGTAGGGCCAGCTGTCTGGGTGTTGGACTGGAGGTCTGCCTTCAGGCTGTGTCAGACAGGGCTTTAGTGCACAGGTTAGATTGTATAATTGGGGTATGGTCGAGTGGCATGCAGGTTGTTACTCATTTGGCGTTTCTGGTTAGCCTTATAGGGCAACATTTTTCTTCTGGAGGGCAGGCAGAGTGCTGCATTGTGTCTCCAGAATTGCCAAACTGGAGGGGTGTGGCCAGGATTGTGAAGACCGAAGTCTGAGAACACAAGATAGGCTTAGGTTTCAGGGCGAGGGCACAGCAGGCACACTCTCATGTGCTGAATCGAGATCTCGTGCTTCTGAATTCAGGGCGCAGATCAGTCTTTGGCTTAGGATGGAGTTTCTGTCCATGATGGCCCATTTATGAAGGTGTGGGGCATCATGAGGAAATGGAGGTTTTCTCCCAGTGGGATTGTGTGATGCTTCAAACCACAAGGATTCATTCTGCGAGACAGTCAAGACAGGTTGGTTGGATTCAAGACGTCCCATAAAGAAATTCTCCAGAGCAGGGTTCTAAGGATGGATGCCTGGGCAGCCCACCTCGCATTCCAACTGTCTCCTAGTGACAAGGCAAGTTTGATCTGCTGGCTCTGGGTGAGAAGCCAAGGGGGCTGATTTGAAATGGACTCTCCTGAGGATGGATCATAATGTAAGTTTGTGTCCTTGGAGACCTTGGAATTGGGCCATGGTGCCAGCGCCCTGAAGGATCCTCCTAACCTAACGTATTGACACAGCTCCAATGAGCAATTTTCTCATGTGGAGATGAGATGTGTTCTGATTGTTTCCTTAGGAAACCCCCATATTCTGATATTGGAAACCAGGCCTCTGAGGAGAGATACATAGAAACCAAAGCAATGGATCAGAAGTTGGCTCAGGTTGGAGTTTCTGTCCATGATGGCCCCTTTATAAAGGGGAGCATCTCATGAGGCCATGTAGGTTTTCCCACGATAGGAGTTGTGAGATGCTCCAATCTGCAAGGATTCCTTCTGCAGGACAGTCAAGACCTGTTGGAAGGCTCCCAGGACATCCCATATGGAACGGCGCCAGAGCAGGATTCCAACGATGGATGCCTAGAGAGTCTGCTTTGCATTCCAGTTGTCTCCTAGCGACAAGGCAGGTTTGATATTCTGGCTCTGGGCGAGTAATCAACGGGGCTGAGTTGAAATGTACTCTCCTGCCGAATGGTCATAATGCGGGTTTGTGTCCATGGAGACCTTGGAATAGGGCGGTGGCTCTGGTTACCTGAAGGTTTCTCCTAACTGGAGGTTTTTACAGAGCTCCAAAGGATAAATTTCCCATGTGGAGACAAGATTTGTTCTGATTGCTATCTCTGGAATCCCCCATATGCTGGTATTGGAAAACAGGCCTCTGAGGAGAGATGCTTAGAAACAAAAGCAATGGAATCAATTACGTTCAAGGGGCCTGTCCAGTTTAATACCTTTCTCTTGGGATATCTGTCTACGGGTGAGTTGAGGTCGTTGCTCAGCTTGTGACAGATCACCCCTCTTTGTACTGGGCGGCCTACACTATTGGAATGGCCTCTGGGACTTTGGAGGTTTCTCCTAATCTGTAGGGTTGTGGCCAATGGAATGGGAAGAATTTCCTTGGAGAGGGCAGGCACAGTCCTGAGGTGTGGGTCCAGGGGCCTCAGCCTGGAGGGTGTGTGGGACAGGGATGTCAGGATAGAAGACTGAAAACACGGTTTGGGGACGTAGGTATGGCAGGCCCGCTCTACAGATTATGAGGAGAATTTTTGGGGCTATGACCTAAGGGTGAGGCTTATGTCTCTGGATTTTGTGTCAATAGTGGCCGTGGAAAGTCGGGCTGGCCTCATGGGCCATGGAGGAGTCTTTCTCTCTGGGGATGGCCTGATCCCAAGTGATTGCGGTCATTCTGTGGGTGGGAGGAATCCTTTCTCTGTTTTCTTACATCAAATGTCCCACCAAAGAGGGATTCCAGAGCAGAGCCCTGAGTAGGGGTGACTAGATGTCTCTACCTCTACTTAAGATTGGGTGACTTGGGGCATGGCAGGCCCCATATGCGGGCTCATGGTCCAGGCACTGAGAGGCTTTACTTGAGGACAGGGTTCAAACTGAGGGTCCCAAGGTGTGTTTGTGCCCACCGCAGCTCTTAAGCATGGGCAGGGCCTCAGGGACCCTACACTACCCTCAGGGGCCCTACTACTACTCCTGTAGGCCCTACAGGGATCCTACACTGAACTTTGGATAAGATGCCAACCACAAGATTCTGGCGAGAGGGAAGGAGGTGTTATGATTTCTACATCACGTTCACCCATGGGAAATGAGTAGAGATAAGGTCTAGGTTTCTGTAGCCTGAAAACCAGGTTGGAAAGGGTAGGCAACCTAAGGCCATGGCGGTTCAGATGTTCTCAGTGTACGGCAAGCTGTCTGGGTGTCGGTTGGGAATTAAGGCCTCAGGTTGTATCAGACAGGGCATTAGTGCACAGGCTAGACTATATAATTGGTGTACAGTTGAGTGGCATGCAGGTTTATCCTCATTTGAGGTTTCTGGGTAGACCCATAGGGCAACGTTTTTCTTCTAGAGGGCAGGCAGAGTGCAGCACTGTGTCATCGGAAATCCCAAAATGGAGGGCGTGTGGTCCAGGAGTGTGAGGAGGGAAATCTGAGAACTCTAGCTATGCTCAGGTTTTGGGGTGAGGGCACAGCAGGTGCACTCTGAAGAGCTTAATCAAGATCACGTGCATCTGAAGTCAAGGCGAAGATCAGCCATTGGCTCAGTTTGGAGTTTCTTTCCATGATCCGACTCCATGAAGATTGGGGGCATCATGTGACCTTGGAAGCGTTCCATGATATGAGTTGTGAAGGTGGTCCAAGAACAAGGACACCTGTGGGACAGTCGACACCTGTTGAATGGCTCAAAGATGTCCCATATGGAACAACACAAGAGCAGGGTTCTAAGGGTTCTAAGGATCTCTAAGGAGAGATGCCTGGAAACCAAAGCAATGGATTCGATAGGTGCCTAGGGGCCTGTTCTTTCCTTTTTACCTCTGGGGATATCAGTCTACGGGTCTGAGTGCCGGTAGGTGCTCAGATGGGCCCAGATTACCCCTGTTTGTCCTGGGAAGCCACAAATATTGGGATGGCCTCAGGGAGTTTGGAGGTTTACCCTCATAGTAGGGTTGTGGCCATTGGAATGGGAACATACAATTCCCTTGGAGAGGGCAAGCACATTCGTCAGGTTTGGCTCCAGGGGTCTGAGCCTGTAGGGTGTGTAGGCCAGGGCTGTTTGGACAGTTGTCTGAAAACACAAACTCGGCTTATGTTTCAGGTCATAGGTATGGCAGGACTGATCTAAAGACCATGAGGAGAACTCTTCGGGATATGAAAAACGGGCGAGTGTGAGGCTCTTGCTCAGTTTTTGTCTCTGGATATCGTGTCACTCATGGTCTTGAAATTTCCGGGTGACTTCATTGGCAATGGACGAGTCTTACTCTCTGGGGGTTTGGCCCCGTCCAAAGAGTTTGGGGTCATTCTGTGGGATGGAAGAAGTCCGTTTTTTTTGTTGTTGTTGATTTGTTTTGTTTTGTTTTTCAACCTCAGGTGCCCCACAAAATGAGGGATTCCAGAGTAGAGCCCTGGGGAGGGGCGACTGGACAACCAGAAATCTGGTTAAAAATTGGGGCCTAGGGACATGTCAAGCCCATTATGACATCTAATGGTCCAGCCACTGTGAGGACATACTAGAGGACAGGACTCATGCTGAGGGTCACAATGCACGTTTAGCCCTCGTCGCACTCAAGAATGGGCGTGGCCTCAGGGTGAATGCTGGTGTCTCCTACACTGAACGTTGGACAACATGCCAACCACAAGGTTTCTTGCCATGGGTAAGGAAGAGTTCTGATTTCTGCATCACAGTCACCCATGGGCAGTGATTGGAGATAAGGTCTAGGTTCTGAAGCCTGAAAACTGAGGTACGGAAGAGATGATGACCTAAGGCCATGGCGGGTCTGATGTGCTCAGTGTGCGGTCAGCTGTCTGGGTGTTGGTTACGAGGTCCAGGCTCAGGTTGTCAGACAGTGCATTTGTACCCAGGTTAGACTATATATTTTGGGTGCATTCGAGTGCCGTGTATGTTCTTATCTGAAGAACTCTTCAGGATATGAAGAATGAGCGAGTCTGAGGCGTGTGCTCAGGCTTTTGTCTCTGGATTTTGTATCAGCGATGGCCGTGGAATGATGGGGAGGCCTCATGGGCCATGGACGAATCTTGCTCTCTGTGGATTTGGCCCGATCCCAAACGTTTTTCGTCAATCTGTGGGATTGGAGGACTCCTTTAGGTTTGTTACCGCAGGTGTCCGACCCAAAGAGGAATTCCAAAGCAGAGCCCTGGGAAAGAGTGAAAGGCAACCCGAACTATGTTTAAAATTTGGGGCCTAGGGGCATGGCAAGCCCAATATGCTGTCTCTCCATCCAGCAACTGAGAGGCCTTACCTGAGGACTGGGCTCAGGCTGAGGGTCACAATGTGTGTTTGTGGCCAATGTGGCCCAGAGGCATGGGCGGGGCCTCATGGGCCACTCTGGTTTCACTACACTTCCTTGGATAACATTCCATCCACAGGTTTCTTGCCATGGGGAAAGAGTTCTGATGTCGGCATCATTTTAATACCTGGGCCGTGATTGGAGATAAGGTCTAGGTTCTGAAGCCTGAAAACCGAGGTTGAGAAGAGATGACGAACTAATGCCTGGACGGGTCCGATGTGCTCAGTGTGCGACCACTTGTCTGGGTGGGGCCAGGAGGTCCAGGCTCAGGCTGTGTCAGAAAGGACATTAGTGCCCAGGTCAGCCTATATATTTGGGGTACAGCCGAATGGCGTGCAGGTTGATCCTCAATTGTGGTTTCTGGGTGCCCCAGAGGGCAATGTTTTTCTTCTGGAGGGCAGGCAGAGTGCTGCATTGTAGTTCTGGATTGCCAAACTGGAGGGCTTGTGGGCCAGTAGACTGAGGATGGAAGTCAGAGAACCCAAGCTAGGCCTAGGTTTCTGGGTGAGGATATGGCAGGCACAATCTACAGACCTGAATCGAGATCTCATGCATCTGAAGTCAGGGCGAGGATCAGAAGAACGCTCAGGTTGGACATTCTGTCCCTGATGGCCCCTTCTTGAAGGGGGGGGGTGTATCACGAGGCCTTGGGGGTTTTCCCACGATGGGAGTTTTGAGGAGCTCCCAACTGCAAAGATTCTTCTGCAGGACAATTGAGACCTGTTGGTTGGCTCCAGGACAACGATTCCGAGCAGGGTACTAAGGATGGAAGGCTGGGTAGCACACTTCGCATTCCAATTGTCTCCAAGCAAAAAGACAGGTGAGAACTGCTGGATCTGGGGGAGCAACAGAGGAGGATGAGTTGAGATGGACTCTCCCGTGGATGTGTCCTAATATGATTTTGTGTCTGTGGAGACCTTGGAATGAAGCGGTGGCACTGGGACTCTGAAGGGTTCTCCTAAAGAGAGGCTTTCACAGAGCTCCATCGTGCAAGTTTCCCGTGTGTAGATGAGTTTTGTTCTGATGGGTGAGTCAAGAAACAGCCATATGCTGTTATTGAAATCCAGGCCTCTGAGGAGAGATGCCTGGAAACCAAAGCAATATATCCGATAGGTGCCTAGGGGCCTGTTCGTTCCTTTTTACCTCTGGGGACATCAGTCTACGGGTCTGCGTGCTGGTAGGTGCTCAGATGGGCCCAGATTGCCCCTGATTGTCCTGGGAAGCCACAAATATTGGGATGGCCTCAGGGAGTTTGGAGGTTTATCCTATTAGTAGGGTTTTGGCCATTGGAGTGGGCACATTGCCCTTGGAGAGGGCAAGCACAGTCGTCATGTTTGGCTCCAGGGGCCTGAGCCTGTAGGGTGTGTGGCCAGGGCTGCTTGGACAGTTGTCTGAAAACACAAACTCGGCTTATGTTTCGGGTCATAGGTATGGTAGGACTGATCTATAGACCATGAGGAGAACTCTTCGGGATATGAAAAAAGGGCGAGTGTGAGGCTCTTGCTCAAGTTTTTGTCTCTGGATATCGTGTCACTCATGGTCGTGAAATTTCGGGGTGACTTCATGGGAAATGGACGAGTCTTACTCTCTGGGGGTTTGGCCTTGTCCAAAGTGTTTGGGGTCATTCTGTGGGATGGAAGAAGTCCGTGTTCTTTTGTTGTTGATTTGTTTTCTTCTGTTCTTAAACCTTTTCTTCTGTCCCACCAAATGAGGGATTCCAGAGAAGCGCCCTGGGGAGGGGCGACTGGACAACAAGAAATCTGGTTAAAAATTGGAACCTATGGACATGTCAAGCCCATTATGACATCTAATGGTCCAGTCACTGAGAGGACGTGCTAGAGGACCGGACTCATGCTGAGGGTCACAATGCGTGTTTATGCCCTCGTCGCACTCAAGAATGGGCGGGGCCTCAGTGTGAATGCTGGTTTCTCCTACACTGAACGTTGTACAACATGCCAACCACAAGGTTTCTTGCCATGGGCAAGTAAGAGTTCTGATTTCTGCATCACAAGCACCCCTGGGCAGTGATTGGAGATAAGGTCTAGGTTCTGAAGCCTGAAAACTGAGGTAGGGAAGAGATGATGACCTAAGGCCATGGCGGGTCCGATGTGCTCAGTGTGCGGTCAGCTGTCTGGGTGATGGTCACGAGGTCCGGGCTCTGGTTGTCAGACAGTGCATTAGTGCCCAGGTTAGACTATATATTTTGGGTGCATTCGAGTGCCGTGTAGGTTCTTATCTGAAGAACTCCTCAGGATATGAAGAATGAGCGAGTCTGAGGCACGTGCTCAGGCTTCTGTCTCTGGCTTTTGTATCAGCGATGGCCGTGGAATGTTGGGGAGGCCTCATGGGCCATGGACGAATCTTGCTCTCTGTGGACTTGGCCCGATCCCAATGGTTTTCCGTAAATCTGTGGGATGGGAGGACTCCTTTCAGGTTTGTTACCTTAGGTGTCCCACCAAAATAGGAATTCCAAAGCAGAGCCCTGGGGAAGAGTGAAAGGACAACCCGAACTATGGTAAAAAATTGGGGCCTAAGGTCATGGCAAGCCCAATATGCTGTCTTTCCATCCAGCCACTGAGAGGCCTTACCTGAGGTCTGTACTCAGGCTTAGGGTCACAATGTGTGTTTGTGACCATTGTGGCCCGCAAGCATGGGCGGGGATTCATGGGCCACACTGGTTTCAACTACACTGAACCTGGACAACATGCCAACCACAAGGTTTCTTGCCATGGGGAAAGAGTTTTGATTTCTGCATCATTTTCAAAACCGGGCCGTGATTGGAGATAAGGTCTAGGTTCTGAAGCCTGAAAACCGAGGTTGAAAAGAGATGACGACCTAAGGCCAAGAAAAATACGATGTGCTCAGTGTGCGGCCAGCTGTCTGGGTGGGGCCAGGAGGTCAAGGATAAGCTGTGTGAGAAAGGGCATTAGTGCCCAGTTCAGCCTATATATTTGGGGTAAAGCCGAATTGCGTGCCGCATTGATCCGCATTTGGGGTTCCTGGGTTGCCCCAGAGGGTAATGTTTTTCTTCTGGAGGGCAGGCAGAGTACTGCAATGTAGTTCTGGATTGCCAAACTGGCGGGCTTGTGGGCCAGTAGTCTGAGGACGGAGGTCTGAGAACCCAAGCTAGGCCTCGGTTTCTGGGTGAGGATATTGCAGGCACAAAATACAGACCTGAATCAAGATCTCGTGCATCTGAAGTCACTGCGAGGATCAGACGATCGCTCTGGTTGGACATTCTGTCCCTGATGGCCCCTTTTTGAAAGGGGCGTTGATTCCGAGGCCATGGGGGTTTTCCCACGATGTGAGTTGTGAGAAGCTCCCAACTGCAAAGATTCTTCTGCAGGACAATTGAGACCTGTTGGTTGGCTCCAGGACAACGAT
Organism: Mustela putorius furo; assembly: GCF_011764305.1. Lineage (NCBI taxonomy): Eukaryota > Metazoa > Chordata > Mammalia > Carnivora > Mustelidae > Mustela > Mustela putorius. Next base: position 141,449 of record NW_025421811.1, read on the forward strand.
TCCGAGCAGGGTTCTAAGGATGGTTGGCTAGGTAGCCCACCTCGCATTGCAATTGTCTCCAAGCAACAAGAAAGGTTAGATCTGCTGGATCTCGGGGAGCAACCGAGTAGGCTGAGTTGAAATGGACTCTCCCGTGGATATGTCCTAATATGATTTTGTGTCTATGGAGACCTTGGAATGAAGCAGTGTCACTGGGGCCCTGATGGGTTCTCCTAAAGAGAGGCTTTCACACAGCTCCATCGTGTAAGTTTCCCAGGTGTAGATGAGATTTGTTCTGATGGGTGAGTCAAGAAACAGCCATATGCTGTTATTGAAATCTAGGACTCTGTGGAGAGATGCCTGGAAACCAAAGCAATGGATCCGATAGGTGCCTAGGGGCCTGTTTGTTCCTTTTTACCTCTGGGGACATCCGTCTCGGGTCTGAGTGCCGGGAGGTGCTCAGATGGGCCCAGATTGCCCCGTTTGTCCTGGTAAGCCACAAATATTCGGATGGCCTCATGGATTTTGGAGGTTTATACTCTTAGTAGGGTTGTGGCCATTGGAATGGGCAGATACAGTTCCCTTGGAGAGGGCAAGCACAGTCGTCAGGTTTGGCTCCAGCGGCCTGACCCTGCAGGGTGTGTAGGCCAGGGCTGTTTGGACAGTTGTCTGAAAACACAAACTCGGCTTATGTTTCGGGTCATAGGTATGGCAGGACTGATCTACAGACCATGAGGAGAACTCTTCGGGATATGAAAAAAGGGCGAGTGTGAGGCTCTTGCTCAAGTTTTTGTCTCTGGATATCGTGTCACTCATGGTCGTGAAATTTCAGGGTGACTTCATGGGAAATGGACGAGTCTTACTATCTGGGGGATTGGCCCCGTCCAAAGAGTTTGGAGTCATAATGTGGTAAGGAAGAAGTCCATTGCTCTGTTGTTGTTGATTTGTTTTGTTTTGTTTTTCAACCTCAGGTGTCCCACCAAATGAGGGATTCCGGAATAGAGCCCTGGGGAGGGGCGACTGGACAACCAGAAATCTGGTTAAAAATTGGGGCCAAGGGTCATGTCAAGCCCATTATGACATCTAATGGTCCAGCCACTGAGAGGACATACTAGAGGACAACACTCACGCTGAGGGTCACAATGCGTGTTTATGCCCTATCGCACTCAAGAATGGGTGGGGCCTCAGGGTAAAGGCTGGTTTCTCCTAAACTGAACATTGGACAACATGCCAACCACAAGGTTTCTTGCCATGGGTAAGGAAGTGTTCTGCTTTATGCATAACAGTGACCCGTGGGCAGTGATTGGAGATAAGGTCTAAGTTCTTAAGCCAGAAAACTGAGGTAGGGAAGAGATGATGACCTAAGGCCATGGCGGGTCTGATATGCTCAGTGTGTGGTCAGCTGTCTGGGTGTTGGTCACGAGGTCCGGGCTCAGGTTGTCAGACAGTGCATTAGTGCCCAGGTTAGACTATATATTTTGGGTGCATTCGAGTGCGGTGTAGGTTCTTATCTGAAGAACTCTTCAGGATATGAAGATTGAGCGAGTCTGAGGCTCGTCCTCAGGCTTTTGACTCTGGATTTTGTATCAGCGATGGCCGTGGAATGTTGGGGAGACCTCATGGGCCATGGACGAATCTTGCTCTTGTGGACTTGGCCCGATCCCAATTGTTTTTCGTCAATCTGTGGGATGGGAGGACTCCTTCCAGGTTTGTTACCTCAGGTGTCCCACCAAAAGTGGAATTCCAAAGCAGAGCCTGGGGAAGAGTGAAGGGACAACCCGAACTATGGTTAAAAATTGTGGCCTAGGGGCATGGCAAGCCCAATATGCTGTATCTCCATCCAGCCACTGAGAGTCCTGACCTGAGGACTGGGCTCAGGCAGAGGGTCACAATGTGTGTTTGTGACCAATGTGGCCCACAATCATGGGCGGGGATACATGGGCCACTCTAGTTTCAACTACACTGAACCTTGGACAACATGCCAACCACAAGGTTTCTTGCCATGGGGAAAGAATTCTGA